>NC_056732.1:1046576406-1046646406 GCF_019279795.1 Protopterus annectens
TAAATGGTGGAAAAGGTAATCTACAAAACCAATGACAAACTAAGTATTGGTTAAATATTAAAATGAAAAACAAAAGGTATACAGATAAATAAACTGCCCAGTAATGTGGTAAACAGGTTAGCACACCTATACAGAAGTGTCAGCAATACAATACACTTACTTCTCCAAATGGAGAGTCTGGCCTGCCTCCTCTGGTAGGTGATCCTGTTCTCTGCAATTTTCTGTGCCTATGACAGCAGAAGGCAAGTATAGCTATATATTCTAGGCTAACTGTACAGTTACTCAGCAAAAATAGACAGCTTACTAATATCGAGGGAAGGTCTGAGGGGCACCTCCAAAAATCACTATATTTGTGAAGGTACTGCTCATCAGAGTGGCTGATTGCAGTGGCATCAGTCACCACCTTGGCAAGCATGCACTAGGCATCCCCTTTGCTCTGGAGACCTGCATGATCTCTGAACAGGCTCTCCCACTGCTATATGTGCAGCAGGCATAAAAGGATACTGAACTCCATGTTGACCACATGAGCTCCACCAGAGTCAGATCACCACTCACCATTCACCATGTCAAGTCCAGAAGTAATAATAGTAAGTAGATTTCATGATCGTAACAAAAGGTGAACATGTGATGTGCACTGATGGGCAGCACAGTAAAGTGATGCTTGTCTTTGGTAACAAGATGCACATGGTCAGTAATTCTGGAAAGGATGACATTATCATGGTCAGGATCTGTAGGCACTCACACCCTTTGTGATCTCCATACCCGAGTACATCCAGGACAGCAGCTGGGCAGTGTGTTGACCACAGTCATTAACAAGATGCAAATCTGTAGCAGAGCAGGAGGTATCCACAGGCATGCACACCATATGTGACCTCAGTAGCAGATATAACCAGTTACCATCCTGTTGGGGGTTTCTCATGGAGCCAAAGCACAGAGAACAGAAAGGCTGATTCACAATCCTGCCATATCACTGTCTACACACTGTTGCATATACACAGATACAGAAGGACAGGCTACTGGAGATGCCGGGCTTCCACTCTGCCATGTATTGGCACAGGCATGAGGGAGAACACATGTCCACAACTGCCACAGTGTGAGATAATGTCAGAACAGTTACCTGATAGCAGCAGTCAGGGCAATGCCCATGTTAAGGGCAGTGAGGAAGCAGGTGTTGGCTGATGTGGACATTCCTGATTACCCACACTGATCCATATGTATACCCACAAGTGTATCTGATGAATCATGGGACCAAATGAATGGCAACAGCTGGAGAAGTTTGTCACACAGAAGACTGAGGTGCTATTGCAGGTCCTATGCACACATGGCAGATGTATCCTGGACAAGGTTAAAGCAGGCAAGGCCTTCTGGGGCCGGCACTGTCGGGGACTAATGCAGGACACAAATGTGGTAGATGGTCGCAGTAGGATGTTGGCACAAGTGTATCACAGGCCACTGACTGTTACTGCATGTCAAGGCCTGCACTAATTTAATAGCCAGGGACAGGTTGACCACTGGGATCACCTCCAAGACAGCAGTAGCTTATGGACAATAAGGAATTCATCATAGCATTCTTCAGTTGTAGTACTGAGAAAGCCCTCACACCAGGTGGTGGATTGGATGTGGTAACTGGGCTAGTGATGATTGCTGAAGTATCTGTAGTGAAGACTCAGGATGACTACTGGCACATGCCATCCTTATTGGTCTTCCAAAGCTGTGGTTTGCTAGTGCATCTGACTGGCGTACTCAGAGATGTCTCCCTGCAAGTACTTTACTCAGTGATATCATGACTGCAACAGAGACAACCTGTACCAGAAGCTGTGATTGCTGAATCTCTGTAGTGTGTGCCCCAGGTGAGTAGTGGAACATAGTAAGTCTATATGACAATGCCTAGCATCTTAGCATGGTTTACTCAGACATACATCTGCATTTCTGTCATAAAGGGACATTAGGGCTACAACAGAGAAAATTTTACCATAGATAAGTATGTGCTCATAGTCTATGTATATTCTTAACAAGTAGCAGTCTGTGTGCCACATGGTGTGGAAATCACTTTATCACTGGTAAAATGTATACATTCACATATTCCATTGGGAGATGATCCATCACAAAGGGTAAGCACACTCCTGATGTCACTGAGTTTGTAGAGGCTTATAATGATGATTTCATGCACCTGTCACAGTCTGAGGACATACTGGCACTTGCCAGCAATGCTATCAGTGGAGGTTTCACTTCCCTCTCCCTCTGCAGAGGGGACTGTGGAAGTCCAGGATGAACCCCCGGCATCATGTGTTTAGCATAGATTTTCCTGTCTATGTCATACCCACTCCTAATGCCCAGTCAGTGCCACCACAGGCAGCACTAGACAGCCACACCACTGATGAGATGTCTACTCATGTCACTGGGAAGAGGCAGGTAGTTTGGTCTTGGCACCATGAGTCCGGAGCATTCCCTGAAATGTGCGTTACACTTGACATTGATCAGTGGACATGCAGGTCTGTGATTCTGACACAGATGGCCATTAATCAAACCATACCAGAGCTGATCAGTGTGCTGCATGCCTTGCAGAAAGACCCTCCACCATTGTAATGACTGTAGAATATTCAGTACCATAGACAGAGTGCCAATATGAACAGGGACCTTGAGTAGACATGCCTACTAAGAGCAGTGGCAACCTACTTGGTATCCATTACTGCATCCACATGGCTGTGGGGAGCTGGCTGCCATAGTTGTGTTAGAAGGTGGTTGTGCACTGCAGTTGTACATAACAGGTACACATCAATGACAGACACCTTCCCTGAGACAGACATTTTGTCTACACTGTCCGTGGCTGCCTCCACCTCTGGTTAATACTCACCTAGATGTGGCAGATGCTCATCTGAATCCATTTTCCTGACCATGGATACTCATATGGACGTGGTGGCCACTTGTCTGGATCCCTACTGGCATACACACCAGGCATCTCATATAGGTCCCACAATTCAACACCAGGCCACCCCCCCCCCCACAGCCTTATCATGGGTGACACTTTCCCATGTCTAAACGTGTTATGGTTGACTCCAAAAGTCTGCCAGAACACCATTGTGAGGGACACAGAGATGTTCCTACACCTGCAGCTGAAGTGCTTTACCATTGTCTGGAAGTCAGCATGACAATGCATGACCACATAGTACACCCAGCCAGCATTCCACCCCTTCCTGCTCCATCCCCACACTGTAGGATAAGATCCATGATACCCTGCAACCCCATAGCCATGGGAGTGCTTGCTGCAGGCACCAACCATGACCTTTCCACCTATGCTAACATTGCTGTAGATGATGCTGATGAATGTGTCCTGCCCATCCATCTGGTAGTGTTGGTCTGGTAATGCATGTGTGTGTGTGTGTGTGTGTGTGTGTGTGTGTGTGTGTGTGTGTGTGTGTGTGTGTGTGTGCGTGTGCGTGTGCGTGTGTGTGTGTGTGTGTGTGTGAACTATTGTGTTTTTGAATTGGTCTGTTCATCCCAAAAGAATGAATGGACAGTGCTTCAGAGGCTGTGGTTTGTTGGCTGAGTAACAAAAAAAAGCAATTAATGATTTGATGGCCATTTGATGATGTGCTAGCTAACATTACAGTGTCTGGCATACAAGGCATCCTCTGACCCATTACTGATGGATTCAGTGCACATCAGCAAATCAAATGGCACCAGAAGTACTCGGTCTAGGGATCTAAACCTCTTCTGCAATATCAACAGAACAGTTTGGAGGGTCAGGTATATCTCAGAGAGGATACCGCTGCTGTGGAACAGACTCTCCACCCACATAAAACAAAGTTCATCCCTGCTCATATTCAGACACAACTTAGATCTATGGATGGGAAACAGAAAATTTACTCCAGCACTGCTCCCTGTGCTACTAATGGGCAGAGGCAGATCCTAAATGCTTTATCTCATGCATAGGTCCCCTCAAATTATCTATTGTCTGATCCCAGTTATTCTCATTAGGGCTAATACATATTTATCAACCATAGGATGGCTAGGCTTAAAATGGCCCATAAGACCAGCAAGCCTAGTACTTACCTATGAACCTATTAGAACAGTGAGGTGTGTAGTAGTATTATCTAGCCACATACACACAAAGCAAAAAAGCACCTATAAGGCAAGGCACTTTAGGTACAAATATGAAGCAAAAAAAAAAAAAAAAACAAAACCCAAAAATGTTCACCGCAATGTTTAATGGTAGTACAGCAGTATTATATATCCACACACACACACACACACACACACACACACACACACACACACACACACACACACACACACACACACACACACACACACACACACACACACACACACACACACACACACACACACACACACACACACACACACACATATATATATAAAACACGTGTCTGTAAGTGTGTGTGTATACTATTGTGTTTATATAAATATATATATATATATATATATATATATATATATATATATATATATATATATATATATATATATATATATATATATAGATATATATACACACACACACACACACACACACACACACACACACACACACACACACACACAGTGCACAACATTTCAACAAATACTCCTTTAGTCTAAATTGAAACTATCTAAAAAAATTGATCAAAGACTCATTCAGTCCAAAATACGTTTAGTCTAATCACATTTGATAGAAAGGAGTAGTAGGCTATAGAGAATTAATACTGGTGTGGTTTAGGGTGATAGGGTGGTAGGAAAGACAATTCTGATTTGTCTAGACTAGAGCACTATTTGTACCCAGATAATAACCACCTAGGAGTTTCTCCATCAGCACTGATTCACTCTGTGTGGTGTTTTCCTTTTTCTCTTTGGTTGTGTGACTACAGAGTTTATATATTTAATTAAGGGGTGTAGGATCAAAAGCCCAGCACATGGGGTTACAGGAGTTCTTGTCTCCCTAAAAAAAAAGTTTTGGAGGGATATTTGCTGTATAAGAAGTTTTAGAAGTAATGTAATTTGGCAACACGTGTTTTAGATTAAATGTGTATTAGATGCACAGTATGGCCAGTTAATGCACTACAGTGATAGCTTGGGTGTGGTACTGCACACATCAGTTTACTTCTTGCTTATCTTGCTATGGGCCATAGTTGTGGACCAGATGCCACCTCTTTGCCACTACCATGACGTATTGAAAACTCTTTACCTCATGTGAGGACCCATTACAGCTGGTTCCACCAATGACTGCCCGTGTAGCTTCTAGTCCTCCTCTGCTGCAGGCAGAGGTATGTCAACCAGTGTTACAGGCTTCACTTGTTATGAATGTTCTTATAGTACCATGTTATGTATCATGGACCAGAGTACAAATATCTTGCTGCTATCTCCCGAGCCTACTGCAACTATATCATTGGATGTATCTAGACAGCAGAAGTAGACCTTCAGCACTCCAAACACATGTTTGATAATGTTCTACAAATGTGACAGTGCAGTGTTATGTGCCATCATTGCCATGGTCTGGATGGATGTCATCATCCTTGTCTCCGAGTAAGTAGATTTCATGATCGTAAAAAAAGGTGAACATGTGATGTGCACTGATGGGCAGCACAGTAAAGTGATGCTTGTCTTTGGTAACAAGATGCACATGGTCAGTAATTCTGGAAAGGATGACATTATCATGGTCAGGATCTGTAGGCACTCACACCCTTTGTGATCTCCATACCTGAGTACATCCAGGACAGCAGCTGGGCAGTGTGTTGACCACAGTCATTAACAAGATGCAAATCTGTAGCAGCGCAGGAGGTATCCACAGGCATGCACACCATATGTGACCTCAGTAGCAGATATAACCAGTTACCATCCTGTTGGGGGTTTCTCATGGAGCCAAAGCACAGAGAACAGAAAGGCTGATTCACAATCCTGCCATATCACTGTCTACACACTGTTGCATATACACAGATATAGAAGGACAGGCTACTGGGGATGCCGGGCTTCCACTCTGCCATGTATTGGCACAGGCATGAGGGAGTACACATGTCCACAACTGCCACAGTGTGAGATAATGTCAGAACAGTTACCTGATAGCAGCAGTCAGGGCAATGCCCATGTTAAGGGCAGTGAGGAAGCAGGTGTTGGCTGATGTGGACATTCCTGCATACCCACACTGATCCATATGTATACCCACAAGTGTATCTGATGAATCATGGGACCAAATGAATGGCAACAGCTGGAGAAGTTTGTCACACAGAAGACTGAGGTGCTATTGCAGGTCCTATGCACACATGGCAGATGTATCCTGGACAAGGTTAAAGCAGGCAAGGCCTTCTGGGGCCGGCACTGTCGGGGACTAATGCAGGACACAAATGTGGTAGATGGTCGCAGTAGGATGTTGGCACAAGTGTATCACAGGCCACTGACTGTTACTGCATGTCAAGGCCTGCACTAATTTAATAGCCAGGGACAGGTTGACCACTGGGATCACCTCCAAGACAGCAGTAGCTTATGGACAATAAGGAATTCATCATAGCATTCTTCAGTTGTAGTACTGAGAAAGCCCTCACACCAGGTGGTGGATTGGATGTGGTAACTGGGCTAGTGATGATTGCTGAAGTATCTGTAGTGAAGACTCAGGGTGACTAGTGGCACATGCCATCCTTATTGGTCTTCCAAAGCTGTGGTTTACTAGTGCATCTGACTGGCGTACTCAGAGATGTCTCCCTGCAAGTACTTTACTCAGTGATATCATGACTGCAACAGAGACAACCTGTACCAGAAGCTGTGATTGCTGAATCTCTGTAGTGTGTGCCCCAGGTGAGTAGTGGAACATAGTAAGTCTATATGACAATGCCTAGCATCTTAGCATGGTTTACTCAGACATACATCTGCATTTCTGTCATAAAGGGACATTAGGGCTACAACAGAGAAAATTTTACCATAGATAAGTATGTGCTCATAGTCTATGTATATTCTTAACAAGTAGCAGTCTGTGTGCCACATGGTGTGGAAATCACTTTATCACTGGTAAAATGTATACATTCACATATTCCATTGGGAGATGATCCATCACAAAGGGTAAGCACACTCCTGATGTCACTGAGTTTGTAGAGGCTTATAATGATGATTTCATGCACCTGTCACAGTCTGAGGACATACTGGCACTTGCCAGCAATGCTATCAGTGGAGGTTTCACTTCCCTCTCCCTCTGCAGAGGGGACTGTGGAAGTCCAGGATGAACCCCCGGCATCATGTGTTTAGCATAGATTTTCCTGTCTATGTCATACCCACTCCTAATGCCCAGTCAGTGCCACCACAGGCAGCACTAGACAGCCACACCACTGATGAGATGTCTACTCATGTCACTGGGAAGAGGCAGGTAGTTTGGTCTTGGCACCATGAGTCCGGAGCATTCCCTGAAATGTGCGTTACACTTGACATTGATCAGTGGACATGCAGGTCTGTGATCCTGACACAGATGGCCATTAATCAAACCATACCAGAGCTGATCAGTGTGCTGCATGCCTTGCAGAAAGACCCTCCACCATTGTAATGACTGTAGAATATTCAGTACCATAGACAGAGTGCCAATATGAACAGGGACCTTGAGTAGACATGCCTACTAAGAGCAGTGGCAACCTACTTGGTATCCATTACTGCATCCACATGGCTGTGGGGAGCTGGATGCCATAGTTGTGTTAGAAGGTGGTTGTGCACTGCAGTTGTACATAACAGGTACACATCAATGACAGACACCTTCCCTGAGACAGACATTTTGTCTACACTGTCCGTGGCTGCCTCCACCTCTGGTTAATACTCACCTAGATGTGGCAGATGCTCATCTGAATCCATTTTCCTGACCATGGATACTCATATGGACGTGGTGGCCACTTGTCTGGATCCCTACTGGCATACACACCAGGCATCTCATATAGGTCCCACAATTCAACACCAGGCCACCCCCCCCCCCCACAGCCTTATCATGGGTGACACTTTCCCATGTCTAAACGTGTTATGGTTGACTCCAAAAGTCTGCCAGAACACCATTGTGAGGGACACAGAGATGTTCCTACACCTGCAGCTGAAGTGCTTTACCATTGTCTGGAAGTCAGCATGACAATGCATGACCACATAGTACACCCAGCCAGCATTCCACCCCTTCCTGCTCCATCCCCACACTGTAGGATAAGATCCATGATACCATGCAACCCCATAGCCATGGGAGTGCTTGCTGCAGGCACCAACCATGACCTTTCCACCTATGCTAACATTGCTGTAGATGATGCTGATGAATGTGTCCTGCCCATCCATCTGGTAGTGTTGGTCTGGTAATGCATGTGTGTGTGTGTGTGTGTGTGTGTGTGTGTGTGTGTGTGTGTGTGTGTGTGTGTGTGTGTGTGTGTGTGTGTGTGTGTGTGTGTGTTTGTGAACTATTGTGTTTTTGAATTGGTCTGTTCATCACAAAAGAATGAATGGACAGTGCTTCAGAGGCTGTGGTTTGTTGGCTGAGTAACAAAAAAAAGCAATTAATGATTTGATGGCCATTTGATGATGTGCTAGCTAACATTACAGTGTCTGGCATACAAGGCATCCTCTGACCCATTACTGATGGATTCAGTGCACATCAGCTAATCAAATGGCACCAGAAGTACTCGGTCTAGGGATCTAAACCTCTTCTGCAATATCAACAGGACAGTTTGGAGGGTCAGGTATATCTCAGAGAGGATACCGCTGCTGTGGAACAGACTCTCCACCCACATAAAACAAAGTTCATCCCTGCTCATATTCAGACACAACTTAGATCTATGGATGGGAAACAGAAAATTTACTCCAGCACTGCTCCCTGTGCTACTAATGGGCAGAGGCAGATCCTAAATGCTTTATCTCATGCATAGGTCCCCTCAAATTATCTATTGTCTGATCCCAGTTATTCTCATTAGGGCTAATACATATTTATCAACCATAGGATGGCTAGGCTTAAAATGGCCCATAAGACCAGCAAGCCTAGTACTTACCTATGAACCTATTAGAACAGTGAGGTGTGTAGTAGTATTATCTAGCCACATACACACAAAGCAAAAAAGCACCTATAAGGCAAGGCACTTTAGGTACAAATATGAAGCAAAAAAAAAAAAAACAAAACCCAAAAATGTTCACCGCAATGTTTAATGGTAGTACAGCAGTATTATATATCCACATACACACACACACACACACACACACACACACACACACACACACACACACACACACACACACACACACACACACACACACACACACACACACACACACACACACACACACACACACACACACACACACACACACACACACACACACACACACATTTATATATATATATATAAAACACGTGTCTGTAAATGTGTGTGTATACTATTGTGTTTATATAAATATATATATATATATATATATATATATATATAATATAATATATATATATATATATATATACATATATATATATATATATATATATATATATACACACACACACACACACACACACACACACACACACACACACACACACACACACACACACACACACACAGTGCACAACATTTCAACAAATACTCCTTTAGTCTAAATTGAAACTATCTAAAAAAATTGATCAAAGACTCATTCAGTCCAAAATACGTTTAGTCTAATCACATTTGATAGAAAGGAGTAGTAGGCTATAGAGAATTAATACTGGTGTGGTTTAGGGTGATAGGGTGGTAGGAAAGACAATTCTGATTTGTCTAGACTAGAGCACTATTTGTACCCAGATAATAACCACCTAGGAGTTTCTCCATCAGCACTGATTCACTCTGTGTGGTGTTTTCCTTTTTCTCTTTGGTTGTGTGACTACAGAGTTTATATATTTAATTAAGGGTGTAGGATCAAAAGCCCAGCACATGGGGTTACAGGAGTTCTTGTCTCCCTAAAAAAAAAGTTTTGGAGGGATATTTGCTGTATAAGAAGTTTTAGAAGTAATGTAATTTGGCAACACGTGTTTTAGATTAAATGTGTATTAGATGCACAGTATGGCCAGTTAATGCACTACAGTGATAGCTTGGGTGTGGTACTGCACACATCAGTTTACTTCTTGCTTATCTTGCTATGGGCCATAGTTGTGGACCAGATGCCACCTCTTTGCCACTACCATGACGTATTGAAAACTCTTTACCTCATGTGAGGACCCATTACAGCTGGTTCCACCAATGACTGCCCGTGTAGCTTCTAGTCCTCCTCTGCTGCAGGCAGAGGTATGTCAACCAGTGTTACAGGCTTCACTTGTTATGAATGTTCTTATAGTACCATGTTATGTATCATGGACCAGACTACAAATATCTTGCTGCTATCTCCCGAGCCTACTGCAACTATATCATTGGATGTATCTAGACAGCAGAAGTAGACCTTCAGCACTCCAAACACATGTTTGATAATGTTCTACAAATGTGACAGTGCAGTGTTATGTGCCATCATTGCCATGGTCTGGATGGATGTCATCATCCTTGTCTCCGAGGTATGCCACAAAGGCATGTCCAGCATTTCTTGCAAAAAGTAACATCAAACACCATTATAACTGGTTTGCTACCTGTGTTCAAGGGAGTAGACCTTTCTGGCCACTATGGTTGGCAGTGCTTACCTATCAGCTAAATGAACCTATGAAACTTCCCTTGAATGAGCCCCCTTCCATGTGTGTCAGATGTTGGAATCATGGAAACTGCCTGGATGGCACAGAGACACTTAGTATGTAATACCTTGGGCATTACACATTACCTGGCAGTTGATGGAGTGGAAGCTTCTCTGGCTGATATACTGCATACCATGAGGCAGAGGCAAGTGAGGCCTTGATAGTACAGAGTGTGCAGTCAAAAGTCCCCAGGATGTCAGGAAATAGGCTATGTCATACAATGCCTGCATAATGGTGGTTCTTTCCTCTACTGTCCTTAGAAACCAAATATCCTACCCAGCATGCATTACCATCATGTCAATGAATTGGTGTATGATTTGTGAGGTTGAGGCCTGAGATATCTCTTATGTGTCCCCCTGTTTAATGTTGAAATGTCCCAGTAACATGGATGGGTACTGCCACACAAACCCTTGTGTTCACTAGGATAGGCAGGCTATATATTCCCTTTGATCCCATGTATGGACTGTACATCTACATGTCCATCGGGTGTCTGTGTTCAGACAATAGTGGTTGACGATGTTCTGGTCATACAGATGATGGTATACCAGCCACTAGCAGACTCTTCTGTGATGTGAATGGTGGCTATGATATGCATCTTACTAGACACTGTGTTCCAAGGTGGCCACTAAATCATGCTGGCCAGCTATTGCAGATGCTATACTTAGCATCTTTTAGTGAGCAATATAGCTGTTCACTGAAAAATTATGGTGTTCAGATAAGCTGATCTCAGCAACTCCTTAGGCGAATTTTATATGCATCTGAATTGTGCAGCCATGTTTGATTTCATCATTTCCATATGTAGTACTTCTTTTTACCCCACTGACATTCATTTGCATTTCTGTGGTCATTTGTGCCTTTTGTTTTAGCACAGTCATGCTTTGTGTGCCTCAGAATCACCACCTCACTTCATGCTGCCACTCACTGTACTGTCTGGCGTAGTACAGCATGCTATTTGTTTCTGAAATCTCCCTGTATATCTTAATCAGACGTATATGTGAATACTGAGACATATATCAATGTAAACAGACTAGAATTCCAGCAAAGATAATTAAACTTCTGCGTATTTTATGCTAGCATTGGATATAGGATACAATAACTTGGAGGAAACTTTTAGGAAAGCAGAAAATAAGACCAAAATACACAAAGATATTCTAAATTTAAAAAGTGCATCCATTAAGAGTATAGAGAACTCATTTCATTAACTAAACACACTCTTTTATCTTATACCTAGGAGACTGAAATTATTCATTATTTCTTGGAGCATTTTGGAAGTTAAACAGTTCTCTGTTACAGCACAAATCGACATTTGTGCTGTAACAGAGACCTGGTTCAAGGCAGCAGAAAGCACACTTGCACTACCAAGCTATAACTTATTCCACATCTTTCGCCCCCAGAACTTGGACCAAAGCTCCAAAGACGTTGGTATTTCCATATTCATAAAGGAATGCGCACACCTCCAGACTGGTAGCGCAACATGAAGCAGCAGAGTTACTTCAGGTGCAGCTAACATTGGGTAAGACAGCGATTCAGGTCGTAGCCTGCTATAGGTCCCCAACCATGTCTCAAGACTCACACTCCACGTTCCTAAGCACCCTGGAGAATATTAGGGTCCAACCTAACACTCTCATACTGGGCGACTTCAACTACCCCTCCATTAACTGGGAAAACTACTCATCTACCAGTACATTTGCCCAATGTTTCCTGGAATTCATTAATTCCAATGCCCTGGACCAGCTCGTTCTTACCCCCTTCAGAGGTAGCAACATCCTTGACCTGGTCATTACTAACATGGGCGACTGTTACGCTACACCAATAGTCAACTCATCCCTGGTTAGATCTGACAACAAACTAATCACCCTGGAAATGCACCCCCCCCCCCGCAAAGGTAACCACCATGAAAAACTTCTCCAAAGCTAACTTTGGGCTTCTAAAAACAGACGTGGCTAACTTCACAGCACCCATGCAAAAGGAGAATAGTTGCATGACCACAGAATCATACACCAATGCACTGTACGAACACATACACAACTGCATGGATCTCACCATACCCAATAGAACCAAGACACTCTCCTCCAAAAAAAGGAAGCCAATCTGGTGGTCCCCTCCCATAAACAAACTCTACAACAGAAGGAGGAAGCTGAAGTGGAATAAGGTGAAGTCTCAAGACTAGAAAAACTCCCTTTCAGCCTCAACAAAAAGTTGAGATCCCTCATCAAATTCTCTAAAGCTAGCTATGAAAACAGAATTGCAGCAGATAGTAAAGACAACCACAAGGCCTTCTGTAGTTATGTAAGGAATCTCCACGGCAATACCCAGATTTGCTCTGAGCTACTGCACAATGGTACCTACTATACCGAGCCAACAGATATTGCCAATATACTGGCTGACAGATTCATTGCCAACTTTACCCCTCCCCCCAAAGAGCCAATCACAATACCAGTAGATTGCCAGGCACCCAGTATTACTGCTGCACAGATTAAAACATCACTGTCCAAGGCCAAGAATACAGCTTCTATGGGACCTGACAACATCCCTGGCTGTGTTCTACATGAACTACAGAGTGAACTGGCACCTCACATGTGTGCCCTGCTCAATCACAGCCTCACCTCAGACTTTGTCCCTACTGAGTGGTGCATTGCTGCAGTCATCCCTCTCCACAAAAGAGGAGCAACTACAGACTCTGGGAT
This sequence comes from Protopterus annectens, assembly GCF_019279795.1. NCBI lineage: Eukaryota > Metazoa > Chordata > Ceratodontiformes > Protopteridae > Protopterus > Protopterus annectens. The sequence continues at coordinate 1,046,589,766 of NC_056732.1, forward strand.
CTATCGCCCCATTAGCCTGATGAGTCTGATATGCAAAGCTATGGAATGCATCATCAGGGACCTAATAAACAAGGATACAGGGAATCTCCAAATTCTGGATCCCACACAGTTTGGTTTTGTGAAGGGTTGATCATGCCTGCTCAACTTGGTCGACTTCATTGAGTCAGTCACCAGAGCTGTGGATGAAGGCAAGGTGGTTCATACAGCCTACCTTGATCTGGCCAAGGCCTTTGATACTATTCCCCACTCAGGAATCATAGAAAAACTCCCTAAGCTAGGCATCAACCCCTATATCACTAGGTGGGTTGCAAAGTGGCTCACAGATAGAACCCACAGTGTGAAGTAGCTGACTCCAAGTCACACTGCCGACTAGTCATGAGTGGAGTCCCACAGGGTTCGGTCCCGGGTCCTCTCCTGTTTGGTATTTACTTCTCTGAAGTCCAGGTCAACATGAAAGGACTCTGGCTGACAAAGTTCACAGATGATTGCATGTTGGGAGCTATTATTAACTCCCCAAATGATGTTGACATCCTACAAGAGGCCTCACTGAGACCAATGACTGGTGTCAGAACCATGGCCTTAAGCTCAATGCCAAAAAATGTGTTGTCATCCCCTTTGGGAAAAACCCAGTTCCCATGATTTGCCACATCGATGGTAGTCCACTGAACACAAAAAGCATTATGAGAGATCTGGGAACACAGGTTGACAGCAACCTCTCTTTTGATCACAACATTGCCACTGTGGTCAGAAAGTCCTTCTATGTGGCACATCTCATTAATAAGGGTTATGCATCCAGGAAGAAAGAGGTCATTGTCTCCCTCTACTGTTCCCTCATTAGGCCAATCATTGAGTACAATGCCCCATTTGGCATGTACCTTACTAGAAATTTGCAACAACTGAAGAGGCCACAAAAGTACCTCAAAAAGAGGATCGTAGGCCTTAAACATTTGTCCTATATGGACAGACTCAAAAAACTCCAACTATTCTCTATCTCATATCGCCTACTTAGAGGCGACCTCTGCTTGACTTACAAAGCCATATGTGACCCAGCTCTGTTAGAAATGCTACATCTAAAGAAATCCCAATCCCTCCACACTATATACTCCAGAGACCTCAACCTCATTGCTACAATCAACAGAACGTGCTGGAGGGACAGGTTCATAACACAGAGACTGCCCATGCTATGGAATAGACTTCCCATACATGTCAAACAGAGCACCTGACTGGCCTCTTCAAGAAAAATCTTGATGAATGGATGGGAAATAGAAAACTCACCCCAGGGATCACTCCAATGTCTCTACTCGACAGTGGCACTGGGAACTAAGGTCGGGTGGCATGATGCCAGGGTAATCCTATGGGCTAGGCTTGTAAAGGCTCCAGGGCCATTAGCCTAGAACACACCTATGAACCTATGAACCTCATATACCAGTATGTCCTTAAGGGGTGATTTGCATATATCCCACGGGCCTTCACTACAGGAGGTTTAAGTTATTGCATAGTGAAGACTCTAGCATGGCTGGCTCTTGTAGTTTTTACTAAATGAATTATATAAGAAGAAAAACTGTATAATTATTGAAAGAAAAGGAGGAATGAAACTAATAAATACATTTCATTGACTGCATTTTATATATTATGCAAGTAAAGAACAGCTTAAGATAGAAAATATCCCCACATAACTATAAAAATGGAATTATAGAATGGAATGAGAAGGAAAACTTATATACAAAGTTAGCTGAAGAAGATAAGAGAAGCTATGAAGATAGGTTAAATATTAAATGAAGTATTGTCCATAGTATTAACAAAAAGAAATAAAATAATATGTTGTAGTAAAATGAAAGAATTAGTTGCATTACTATACAATGGAAGAAAATTATAAGACAAAATTTTATTTCATGTATTCATTTTATACATTTCTTAACCAGGTAAGTCCACTGGATACAAGTGTCCCTTTTCAGGGATAACCTGGTCAAATGACTTTCTCAGACTCATATAGTAGGCAAATGGAGGTGTAAGGAATCAAACCCTGTGCCTTTGAACACAGGAAGAGCATTAATCTAGAAGGCTTTAATGGAAAAGAGGAAGAAAGGAAGAAGAAATGCCCACTGAAGTTTGTCAGAACCCAGGATACCACTTATCACACAAAGTTCTGTGGATGGTGAAATATGGTAAATTGGGAATTAAAGGAAATAAGTATGGCAACAAATGTTATAATATCTGATTAAGATCCCTAATGTGTTTGTGAGATTATTATGATGTATAAAATCTGAGAAGAAAAATAAACATTAGAATAGATGTTTCAGAACTGTAATATATTTTTGGGAATGTGGGTAAAATTAGAACAGTGGCAGTACCTGTTATGGCACAGGTATCTGCAGAAGCTATACTATATCTTAAATTGTCAGGAGACTATGGCAATGGAGTACTGCTGCAATTTATGTCAAAATAAGAAGGGAGATGCGGTATACATGTAAAGGTACATACAGTTTTATAGTATATCAAAAAGTAAATTAGAGCAATATATTTGATATACAGGAAAATAACACGTCCTAATTCAATAGAAATGATTGCATGGTGTGTGGAAAGGAAGGCGAAAATATAAATGTTTAAAAATAGCGAAGAAAAAGAAGATTTTGCAATGTGGGAATAGAATTAAATAGAAATTGAGAATGAATATTTAGAAAAGGAAAGGTACATAAAATGGGGTAAAAGACATCAGTGAATATGTATTTTTAAGAAAAAGTAGTTTTCAAAATATATAAGGTAAAGCTTGTTATCAGCATTATGGCTTTCTTTATGATATATTTATCCTTTAATGTTATATATGCTAAAATATTTTAAGTGAAGCTTTATGTCTAGTGATATATTACATGCAGACTGTAACATCTTCCAGAATTGTCATCAACTCAGGCACGTGAGACCTTGATTTAATGTATTTTCACAATGGTGGCTCCTTAGGAGTGCACCATAACAATGTTGTTTTACAGTATCATTCCTGGCATGCAAATTCATGTGTTTGGTGTGGGAACAGAACACATACCCTTCTGATCTTAAGTGATTGTATAAATGGTTGTAACCTTTCTAAACAGATATAATATTTCATTTTCACTTCCTTTCAACTGTAAAAGAAGTTTCTTATCATAGCTCTGAATTATCTGATTTTGCAAGATTTTAAATATGGGTCCTTTGCATGTGACTAGTTTGATAAGTGAGTGTGGATACTGAAGAAGTCAATGAGGCAGATAGTATGAGATAGGCAACAACCTGCTCTCTTATCATAGGAGGGGTTCTCTTTTTCTGCTGGGATACTGGCTACCAGGGTCAGTGTGGGTAGCATTGAATGTAATGTTGTTTTATCTTGTATACAATGCAGTACAGAGTCAGAGGACAGGAGGCTGATATGAAGTAGAATATATTCACATTCATTGTAGTGTCACGCACTCACTCTTCAATGAGCATCAAGTCCAAAGCAGGTGTCACTTGTGCTCACTGCTGTCCCACTTGCCATCTATGATACCCCGTGGCCTCTGCTATTCTTCCTGGTTACCACAGACCATTCAGAATAAGTGCCACTGAGCTACTAGAAGTAGTTGGAAGGACAAGAGGGATGACAAAAACAGCATAAATAAAAAAAATAATGCATCTGACTTGTTGCACAGCACTTGCGAGTTTCAGCATGGTGACATATAGAAGTAAAAATGGTAATTTATTTCTACATGTGTAAAATGTGATTAGTTTAATATGAAACACTACAGTTGCAAATTCAAAGTGATTGAAATTTAGGGAATCTGATATGGTAACACCTAAACCCTTTTATACTTTTGCCACATTTAAATATTGCTTGTCCAAATTATATACTTATCTGAGATAATTTTGTTCTCCAAAGTGCATGACATTACATTTTGGTCTTTAAACTTTATAATGTTTGGTATGGCTCTGTGGCACAGGGGGACAGAGCCCTGACCATGCCCCAGATGACCAGGATTCAATTAGTGGCTCCAGCACTGGAGAGCCATACAGGGAGTGGAAGGAGTGAATGAGTGAGGTCCTCTTGCCTCTGCTGGGTGGTAGGGTGGCCTGCCCACACTGTGGGGCATGCTAAGTGATATGATGTTCTTGGTGGAGCCCACAGAAACCACTACTAATGCTTTGTGGAAGAGGCATGGTTGCTTGGATAGAAAGCCCCTTGCAGAAGTGAATGGAAGGCCTCCATGGTCAGCCCACTGCATGTCCCCACTGCAGTGTTTTACCAGATTGATGCAGGAACTAGGGCTTAAAGTAACAAAGATCTTTAACCACCCAACATAACTATCTGAATGATTAACCTTTCTGGGACACGCTCACCCAGTGATAGAGAACTGATGGTCTGACTGACCACTTAGAGGCTGACGATTAGCAGACAGTGGGGACAGAAAGAAAAACAAATTACAATAGTTAGAAGTTCAGATTCATGTTAATAGATCAACACCACTTTTCCCAAAGGCAAAAACTCCCAACAAAATTTTACTGAAAGCACTTTCGATTAATCTTGGAATAAATCTTTTTTCAGGGGGCAAGGACCCCTGCACCCACCCCATATTAGAGGATACTAATAAATGTGGGTCTAACTGACAACTGAAGTATAGTGAAAACAGTGCAAAGTTTTAGACTTGAGCCATAATTATCCTGCAGTTTAATTTTTCCAAGTCTTTTGAGTTTCTAATACCATGATGGGAACCACATTCCTAAGTCAAAGTATGATTAAAGATTGTGAAATTAGTATTGTTTTAATCTTTGATATTAGTCAAAAGTGGTCATTGCAGCACCTGCAATGTGTCCAGAACTGACTCCTTCTGCAATTCATATGGAGTTACATGCAACTGCAGCATATCTAAATAAGTCTGTAAATTATTTTTCATGGGACCCGTTGCTCCTACTACTGTTGGACCTGCCTTGTTATCCTTCTTTCCACATTGCCCTAATTTCTGCCTGCAAATCCTAGTATTTTATGACTTTGTGTCTCTCTGTACTTAATGCTCTGTAATCACTGGGTGTGGGTGTAGCAATTTCAATGATCAATGCTACCTTTGTCTGTTTTTTCATGGACTACTACATCTGATTTTCTTGCATCAATTTTTTTGAACTGTTGCTAATGGGTGATCCCATGAGATATAAACATCATCATTGTCTAAAATCCTTTGTGGCTCATGTTTCCAATGCTTTTCAGCTACTTCAATATTGTAATTTTTGCACAATACCCAATGCAACAGTCTCACCACATTATTATCCCTTTCAGCACAGTCCCTCTGCTATTAGTGTATCATATCCAGCAATGAGGTGTGACTGTTTCCAGCTCTGTTTTACAGAGCCTACATTTGTCTGTTTCTCCCACATGCTCAATGGACTTTGTAAACCAACATGTACATAGCCCACTATCTTGGGCCACTAATATTAACCTTTCATCTGTAGTTTAAATTCACCTCTCCTTAACCATTCCTGCATCAAATCCCGATCGACATAAAGTTCTTCCAGGAGTATTCTGTACTTGCAACTATATTTTTGCCTTTTCCACATTTCTTGCCTTCTCAACTGATACTTCACTGTATTTTTTTCCTTTTGTTTTTGGCACATTCAGTTACTGCCTGAGTTTTGTCTACTTCCGGTTTGGTTTGGTTTCCTTTCCCATTTATAGGTTCATAGGCAAGTACTAGGCTATCTGCCCAAGGGCATTTTTAAGCCTAGACAGAGTGTGTCGGTTTTCACTGCCACATTGATTAATTAACTGAGCCTCTGTCAAGCAGAGCCAATGAAGTGATCCCAGGGGTGTATTTTCTGTTACCCATCCACTCGTCAAGGCTTCTCTTGAAGAGTGTTAGTGAGGGGCTCTGCCTAATTTAGTTAGGAATTTTGTTCCAAAGCATGGGGAGTCTCTGTGACAGGAATCTATCCCTCCAGCATGTTCTATTTATTGTTGTGACGAGGTTTAGCTCACTAGAGCACGTGGCTCGCAGTGACTTGGATTTCTTTAGGTGGAGCATGTCCATCAGTTCTGAGTTGGACATGGCTTCGTAAGTCAGGCAGAGATCACCTCTGAGTAAGCGATATGCCACTGAGTACAGCTGGAGTTTTTCCAGTCAGGCTGCATAGGACATATGTTTAAGGCCAGTAATCCTCTTGGTGAGGTGCTTTTGTGGTCTTTACAGCTGTTGGAAGTGTCTTGTGAGGTACATCCCAAATGGGGCAATGTACTTTATTATGGGTCTGATGAGTTACTTAAAATCGATATGCTCCTGCTAAGCTAAGCAGGGAAGTCATCTTAGATTTGATCTTTTCATGTTTCAGAACTTTCACTATGTTTTTATCTGAAGAGGTCAGCATATATGAAGGTAGTCCTATGATTGCAGATCTACTCATGTAATCAGTTTCAAGGAGGCCCAAACCTCTTTCAGAGTACATTGATTTTTATATATCATTTGATAAGCATGAAGCATTTCCTTGTTTTCCTCTCCAACTGATCCAAGACTTTTTGGGGTCAGTCAATCACCCCAAAACTGTAAGTTAGAACAGGAAGAACAAATTGGTTTATAGCTTGGACTTTGTTCTTAAATGTCAGGGCTGTTTTCGGTATTAATTTTAGTCTTCTAAAATGTTCTTTACTGAATTTTGTTTACATTTTTTCATGTTTTATTGTTGATCCTTCAACAGTTCCCAAATATTTATACACTCTCTCCATCTCAAGTTCTTTTATGTCACATTCCTGTCCCAGACTGATATTTTCTTGGTGCTGCAGATTCCTGCTTTAAATGTTGCTTTTGCACATTTACCAAGACCGAATGACATTCTTATATCATCTGAGAAAGTTTTGAACACTTCCAGTTGTGCTTTCAGCTCCTCATCTGATGAACTGTACAGTTTTAACTCCTCCACCAAAAAAAAAAAAAAAAAAATGAGAAGTATTGTGTGGGCAAGTCAAAATAGCAGCAGTGACAAAGACTCACCATGGACTTATACCCCTTTGAATTTTTATCTGTGGGATAATAATTTGTCCTTTATCATAGCTTAGCTGCAAAAGTGGTTTGCCACTGTTTCACCCCTGAGGGAGGGCTAGAGGGTGAGAGAATAGAGCAGTTGGTAGTGCCTAGAGGCTACTGTCTGGCACTTCTAGCCATAGCCCATGACATTCCGTTTGCAGGTCTGTCAAAGGAAAAAAATTCAAAAACCAATTCATATAAGGTTCAGGTATGGCACCTTTATTACTTGCAGCAAGGAGACAAAAACATGCACATACAGGATTTTGCCTAATTACTAACAGGCAGTATGCTTCTCTTATACTGTTCTATAAAATGTTACTTTCTATGGTTGACGTAGTTAGACACGACTTTCTGTATTGTTCTACAGCAAATGTTACTCAGAGGTTCTGCTGACATGTTCAGATTTAAAACTCACTATGTGTTACATAGAAAATGCTACTTGGATTTCCTGCTGACATGACAGGATTTATGAAAAACATCTGAGAAAAACAACCTGACCTTGGGGGCTTTAGCCCACTATAAGCTTCTATTGTGCAGTTCTTAATACATATGTTACATTTCAAGGTACTTTTCTAGCTTAGGTACAAGTAAATGCTGATTGCAGTTCATATTTTCAAACAGCCTTTGTCTTCATTATCAATAGCTTCTGCAGCTGTGTATTTTCTCATAGCATAAGCGGAAAATCAATAACTCTTTGTTTAAATCTCCTGACATTAGTAGAAGTGATACATCTATTATTATTTTCCTGACACTAGCAGAAATTGAATGCTTCCCTGTAAATTTCTAAAGCATAAGCAAAGATCATAACTGCACATTACAAGATTGTAATGCTTCTGCAGTTTGTACAGATTTATGCAGTGTGAAATAGAATAAATGTGTTAACCATTTTTAAACCTCGAATGCACTAAGCATATTACTAATACATATTTTTCTAACATTTCCCCCCTTTTAATATGTTATTCTACTTTCAAAATAAGCATAAACAGTTTTTCTTCCCCTAACCTCTTCCTACTCAGGATTTGCAGTTAAGAGAGTCATTCAGTTTAAACTTATAAAAGCATTTTCAATTCTTCAACAGTTCTTCAAATTCAGCACCTTGATATAAGGTTTCTGGAACTGACATGTCTATAAAGTCTTTAATCAGTCTTTTCATGCAGGGGATGCAGCAGCAAACACATACCCCCAGTAGGATCATTCCTACACAGATGGCAATCAGAATGTTCATTAGGATACTGCCCCACCCCCCAAACAATTTCTGGAAAAAGTCCGTCAATGGATTTGGTCCTGGTTTGGTCATGGCCGACACTTGCTGAATTACCTCAAGGTGATTGTCTATCTCATGTTTATGGTCCAGAATATACGAACAGCACTCCTCCTGGATTAAAGCGTGAGTGCCACCTCTCTCCACTAGGGTGAAGTCAAGAGCCATGCGGTTTTGAAGCACTACAGTTCTCATGGCATTCAGTTCATCAGTCACTAATTCTAGAGCGGAAAAGGTTGCATTGCTCATTACTTCGAGAAGTTTAGACAGTTTTCTCAGCTCCCAGATCGATTTTACTGCTCCATATGTTGGTAATATGCCTGCCCACGATATAACAGAATCACTCAAGTCCATGTGTGTCAGTCCATTGCCCACAGCATGATGATTTTTCCAGGGTGCATCGATTTGTCCTACTGGATTGACAGGCTTCTTGACAGCTTCTCGGACATTTCGAATTTTTCCTCGAGGTAAAACTGCTGTGTGTCGTATGGCCGGAACCAGGTAGCCCAAAAAACAACTGCCGGACCAATTCTCAGGTAACCACTTATATGCTTTTCTGCCACATACAAAATAACAATCTTCTACTTTAGTAGTAACTTTACTATGAATATACACTTGTCCTGCGTGAAACATTTTTCTGTCAATTATAGACAGTTGTTTATAGAGAACAGAATCATGTCTTACTTCCTCAATTGTTTTGTGCATCAATTTAAAAAATGAATCATAGTTTGTATTACAATAAAAACCTGTGTTATTAGCTTTAGTATAGCATCTATAAGGAACAGTCACATTGCAATTGCTCCAGCCCACCTGGACTGTATCATTTTTGTAAAAACACACAGTTCCCTTTTGTTGAACAGACAAGTGCAATGCTATTTTATCTTGTGCTGTAATAGTTGATGTATCATGAACCAAGTTTTCCCAGGTCTCGTTGACCCCTAGGGGGACTGAAGTTAACAATAACCCCTCGTATGCTGTTGGCAAAGCTGTGCAAATCCAGCAATTCGAAACATTGAAAGTCTCAGCATACACATATTTGATTGCCTGATAAGTATTGAAGTTTGGATGCCAGTCTATGTGCAACTCTTTACGTTTATTCAGTTCAGTTTGTGTGGCTGGGAAAAGGAATGGCCACAACAAAAAGATTATTGTCACTAGTATAGTTAACAGGATGATTATGCAATACTTCTGAAGAAATGGTTGTTCTGCATTCCTATTTTCTCCAACTCTTCCGAGCAATTTTATTTGAATTTCTCTAGATTCTATCATTTTTGCTTTTAACATGTGGTCTTACTCTCTGCCCTAATAGGACCTTCAGCACTGATGGTTTCTTCACTGGGATTGAGACGGATCAGTCCTATTGATCTGACCCCCCTTTGTAGCCAGACTTTGTGCTGAGGGCCCCAATGGAGAGGTAAGATTTTTGTCCAGTTCAAAGTTCTTAACTAGTTTGCAGTGCATCAGGTGGATCCACGAGGCTCGCTCTGCGATTTTGACTGCAGTGTGTGTCGAAAGAAGCACCTGCTATGGACCTTCCCACCTTGGTGATGTCCAATTCTTCTTTTTAACAGTTTTCACCCAGATCCAATTCCCTGGGATCACTGCCACTTCCGATGTTTTGGTTTATTCTTTATCTGAAACAGAATTTGACTGCAACAGATGTTTAGAATTCAACAAATTTCTCATGTATTCAGCTAGTTTACAGTCAGCCTCCTGGTCTGCGGGCATGAGAGGTTTCCACTGGGGTATATAATAAGCCCTTCCAAATAGTTTTTCAAAAGGAGTCTATCCTTTTGCAGTCAGAACAGTTCTCATGCTCAACAGTGCCAGGGGCAGACAGTACACCCAATTCTTTTCTGTTTCTGCTATTAATTTTCTTAACTTATTATTTAAAATTCCATTATGCCTCTCAACTAGCCCTGCAGATTGTGGATGGTATGCACAATGATTTTCTAAAGAAATGCCAAAATGCTTATTTAACTGTTGTATGGTTTGGTTTACAAAGTGTGTACTGTTATCACTGTAGATCCTTTCCGGAATGCCGAATCTAGGGATGATTTCTTTAACAAGGACTTTCGCTACCGTAGCTGCGTCTGGATTTTTGGTCAGAAAGGCTTCCACCCATCTGGAAAACATATCTACAATGACAAGACAATACTTCTTATTTTCACATTTGTTCAATTCTATGAAATCCATATAAATAGTATGAAACGGATATAGTGGTGTAGGGAAACTCCCTTGCTTGGGCTTTAATGCCCCTTGTGCATGATGTTTGTTACAAATGTGGCACATCAAACAAAATTTTTTAGAATAGTTTGTAAATCCATATGTTGTGAACACTCGGTTCACCAGCTGTACCATCCCCCTGTTGAGACATGGCATTGCCCATGGCTCAATAAAGCTGCATATATAAACAAATTAGATGGTAATATCAGTTTTCCTTCTTTAGAGATGTACAGCCCCTTTTCAAGAATTGCTCCTCGTTTTACCCATCTTTGTTTTTCAGCTTGCGTAGTGAATGTCTGCATTGTCTTTAACATTTCTAAGTCTAAAATCTCAGAGGGTTGTAGTTCCTCATTTAAAAGAAATACTTCTGAAGCTGCCTGTTTTGCAGCTGTATCAGCTCTCGCATTACCTTTTGAAATCCTATCTTGTTGCTTGGTATGAGCTGTGCATTTACAAATAGCTACTTTCTGAGGTAACTGAATAGATTCTAAAAGATCTAGAATAAACTGTGCATGATTGATAGGTTTGCCAGTAGATGTTATCATTCCTCGGTTTTTCCACTGTTGTGCAAAAACATGTACAGTAGAAAAAGTGTACTGGCTGTCAGTAAAAATGTTCACACATTTACCCTTTGCTAAGGTACATGCCCATATCAAGGCAATCAATTCTGCTGCCTGTGCAGATAAGTTGTGTGGTAAAGGTTTTGCTTCTATAATCTCAGTATCAGAAACTACAGCATATCCTACTAGGTTCTGTCCTGCAGGACCCCTTTTGCACGAACCATTCACGTAGTATGTCACCTTGGCATCATTCAAGGGGACATCCATGAGATCTTTTCTAGGTAGTGTCTTTTGCTCAATCACCTGCAGACAGCGGTGTGGTGTGCCATCTGCAGGGGTTGGGAGCAAGGTAGAAGGTTTCAAAGTCATGCATCGTTCAATTGTCATGTGAGGTTGGCTCAACAATATAGTCATACAGGAAAGATGCCTAGCAGGAGAAAAATATGCTACCTTTTCTTGCAGTAAAATAATTGCGACTGCATGAGGCACTCTTAAAGTGAGAGGGTGGAATAAAACTACTGAGGCCGAAGCCTGTACTGCCATTGCAGCTGCAACTACCGCTTGTACACAGTGAGGTAAAGACCGTGCCACTGGGTCTAGTTGTGATGAATAATAAGCAATGGGGCGTTGTTTATCCCCATGCTGTTGCATTAACGATGATGTCATATAACCTTGCTTACAATCTACAGTTTGGAAAAAAACGTTTATGGTAGTTTGGTAATCCCAGAACTAATGAGGACGCTATTAACTGTTTCAGTTTGCAGAAAGCAGATTCTGCCTTTGGTGTCCATTGTAACAAATCCTGTGCTGCCATAGGCTTTTTATATATCAGGTCAGTCAGAGGTGCAGATTCCAAAGCATAGTTTGGAATCCAGCTCCGGCAAAAATTAGTTGTACCCAGGAAGGACATCATTTCCTTCTTGGTAGTGGGTTTTGGTGCTTGCAAAATTGCTACTTTTCTGTCCTCATCTAATGTTCTACCCTCTTTGGATATCACATATCCTAGGTATTTGACTTGCTTTTTCCAAAGCTGTAGTTTATTCTTGTTTACCTTATGTCCTTCAGTGGCTAAAAATCGTAATAGAGCTATGGTATCTTCTTTGCAATCTTGCTGGGTGGGGGCCGCTAGCAGATCATCATCAACATAAAGTAAAATCTGACTGCCTCTTGGTGGGGTAAATCCCGCCAAGTTGCTTGCCATTTCTTGTGAGAATATTGTTGGACTTTCACAATATCCCTGTGGTAGTCGCGTATATGTATACCTTTTCCCCTGAAATGTGAATGCAAACCAATACTGGCTGTCAGGGTGTATCAGTATTGAAAAGAACGCATTGCTGATATCTACCATAGAAAAATATTTCTGTTGAAGTTTTAAATCATTCAACAGGGTGTGTGGGTCTGGCACTGTAGGTGCCCTTGGTATTACTGCATCATTTACAGCTTGTAAATCTTGGACCATACACCATTCTTCATTTGCTTTCTTAACAGGAAATAAGGGTGTGTTATATGGTGAGTCAGGAGATTCCACCAGCACCCCTTCCCTAAGTAAAGCTGCTATAATAGGTTTGATTCCTATCTCTGCATCTTTTCTTAAGGGATACTGTATTTTCTGTGGTCTAAATGCTGACTTTGGCATGATAGTAACTGGCCCTGCTGTACGATTAAGTCCTACATTTGACTTTCCTGTTGACCAAAGAGTTTCTGGTATATTCTATAAGGCATTCTCTTCCTCCTTTAATAGGAGTGCTAATCAGCTGTCCTTGCTAGACTGCAAGTGTACGGCTGGGTGGGTCTGAGTTATCCAATTCAGCTTCTGTATTTGTATTCCCTGTTCTGACGGTTCTAATTCTGTCTGTTTTTCCCATCTCGTGACTTTTCCTCCTAAGTCTACCCATTCTATGTTTTTGTCCTTAGTTAAGCTAACATGCGGTAATCGATTAGATTTATCGAGTGTAAAGAACTCCTGGGGCAATGAACAGCTGACTACACTGTTCCCTTCTGTGTCCCAGTACAGATTACGTAATATCAATCTGTTTGCATGATTTTTAAACAATTCTTGCTCATATTCCTTATCAGGTCCTGGCGTGTTACAATAATGCAGGGTACAGTGCAAAAAGTGTTGCTTATCAATGTTAAGGGAGGGGAACTTGCTGATGGCTACATTCATCAATTCTTCATTCACAGCCCCTGGACCAGTCGTAACCAAGTCCTGGCTGTACCAATAAAACATTTCACCCTCCGATTGCACTGCATAGGTATCAGTTTGTCGCTGTGCTTCCATACCCTGCATGGTTGGGACTACTGCTATACCAAATAGCTGCATAAGGTCTCTGCCCAAGAGGTTTACTGGGCATTTTTCAGAAACAACAATTTTGCTTCTCTGAGTCAATCCTGAAACAGGATCAAGTTATTGCAATGTTACGGGAGAGGGGCTCCCGGTACAGCTGTCCATTAGCTGCTTTTACTAGTATGTAATCAGGTGACTCTGAGTTTTCTGGCAGTTTGGAGGGATGTATCACGGTTCGTGATGCCCCTGAGTCACACAAGAATTTGACTTCCCTCCCTTCTACCAAGAGTGTAACTTCTGGTTTTGTGTCCGCTAAATAAAGCTCCAGGCTCAATAAAGCTAGGTCTAATATTTCATTTTCTTCACTGTCCATAACTTCCTGCACTTCCTCTATCTCTTCTGTCACATCCTCTATTCCTTCTATCACATTCTCATTTGTCCTTTCTCCGTTATCCCCTTCTAGTGATTCCTGACTATCATATAGTCAGTCCTCACCCTCCTTGTCTTCCGTGGTTGCTTTCTTGTTTTTCTTGCAATCCCTTGCCAAGTGTCCCTTTTTACCACATTTAAAACATTCTCCCATTTTCTTTTGCCCTTCAAAGTCCTCTGATCGCTGATCAGATTGTTTGTTTTCCTGGGCATTTTTCTTGCCCTTTTTCTCGGACTGTACTATATAAACTTCTGCTCCATCTTCTACCGAAAATACTCAAGCTTTCTTTTTCTTTTTGCTATTAAAATGCCTTTTGGCATGCCTAGCATATTCAAGTAATGACTGTAACCTAGAACTTGAAAAGGCATATAAGAAACCAATAAAAACAAACGGAGCCGGCAACTGTAGAAAAAAAAATTTATTTAGCGTTTTCAGTAAAACCAATGCTTCACCTTCTTCAGATAAAAAATGAGTCAGTTAAGACTATTTAAATAATCTTCCACGTGGTGATTAAAAAATTACAAAGCATCTAATTAACAAGTTAAGCTACTAACAATCATGAAAATTAAAGATACAATCCACATACACACAATATTACGATCTTAGTAACAAAAACCTTTTCAAAAGATTTTATCTCACAGCTTCAAAAAACCTTCTATAATCACAAATATAATTGTAACTAAAAGACAAAACGTGCATAGTCAAAATAAATGTAAAATGATATATAGTCAAATACCACTAAAAAAATAACTCTAAAAAAGATGATATATGTGCATCTAGTAAAAAATAAATAAATGTCTAAACCTTTCAGCGTCTCAAACATAACCATTTGAGTACACATTTAATGGATATCTGTTCATTGAGACCAGGGGATACATAGGCAGTTGTCCTAATCTGCCACTCTAGCTTATCAATTTCCAAAAGAAGTTGCCAAGGGCCACCTCTTAAATCAGGACGTCTACAGTGTAAAACTACAAATTTGAAACAGTGGTCTGGGTACTCAAGTATATGTTTTGCCAAGGCGTTATTTGTGTCTTTTTTAGTGATAGCATAAATGTGCTCATATACATGCTGTTTTAGTTTTCTTTCAGTTTTGCCTATGTAAAAGGCAGTACACTGGTCGCATATCGCAGCATAAATCACGCCTTTAGATTCACAATTGAATCTACCCCTAATAAAATACAGTTTGTCATTAATCATGACCTCCTTAATAACTTGAATATTTTTACATTGTGTGTGTGCCCCACACTTAAACATACCATGGGGACCTGACCCTTGCGGTTTCCTCCTTTTTTCAAGTAGTGCTTTAAGACTAAAATTCCTTCTATAGGTAATGTTGGGCTGCAAACCCAATTTCCCACTCAAAGTTGGATCCTCAATGACCCCCCCCCCAGTTTTTACTCAATAAACGCCTAATAGAAGCGTAATCCACTGAAAAAGTACATAAAAAGCTAGTTTGATAGACTTTGTTGTTAAAAGGATCACAGTCAACATCTTGTTCAGTGTTTACTAATATTTCTTTCAGTGAATGGGCTCCCAATAATGGTTTAAAATACCCCTCGTGTCTTTTAAATACTACTTCATCTCTAATTTTTACAATTAGGTTAATTGGATAACCCCTATTGATAAACATTTTTTCTAAATTCTGACATTCTGTTAGAAAGTCACAAAAGTCTGTGGCCATTCTTGCTGCTCTCACCATTTGACCTTTTACTACAGCCTTCTTGTGATGGAACGGATGACAACTGTCATAATGCAAGAAGGCATTAGAGTACATAGGTTTTCTATAGATTTTACTCTTATATTTAAGGTTCGAGCCGTCCTTATATAACAGAATGTCCAAGAAGTTAATACTGTTCTCTTCCACTTGATACGTGAAATCTAAGAAGTTGGTCAACTTTACAATGTCTGAAATAAACAGAGGAACCCCTTCCTTTGGGCCTTTCCACATAAGGAACATGTCATCCTGGTACCTAGTGTATCAGGAGACATGTTCCTTAAACATTGGATGTGTGAACAACAAGTTGTTCTCCCATTGTGCCATGATGACATTGGCAAAGCTCCCTCCAGAAGGGGAGCCCATGGCTACACCTGATGTTTGCAAAAACACGTCCCCCTCAAATGCTAAAAAGTTGTAAGATAACACCAGTTCCAACAAAGTTTCAATAAGATAAATAGTATTGTCTGGAACTTTTCTGGCAAACAAGAATTCTCTAATCCATTCTAAACCCAAATTGTGGGGTATTACGGTGTAAAGGTCCTTCACGTCTATAGTCACAAAGCATGTGTCCGCTTGATATTCCAATTTATCTATATTACGCAGGAAAGCCCACAAATCTTTGCAAATTTGTACTTCTTTTTCAATAAAAGGTTTCGATAAGCTATCTATATACTTTGCACAAGCGTAAGTTATAGACCCACGTCCATCGACAATAGGTCAAAAAGGTGGGTTAGAAATTGACTTGTGTAATTTTGGAATTCCAAAAAAGCTGGTGCTTTTGGGGCTAGCATAGATAAATATTGGTGTAAGTCCACATCGATATATGATTCGAGAAACAGATCTTCCAAGATAGTTCTAACCTTCCTATAAGCTACATTTAGTTCATTAACTGAGACCTTCTTATAAACTTCTGAGTCAAAATGCTTTCTCATAGCATCAGTATAATCATTGTGGTTCATCAACACCAGCCCCCCACCTTTATCTGGTTTCATTGCCCGTATGTCACAGGTGTTAAGCAGATGAATAAAGTCATATTCAATTGACGTAGTGTTACTGTTATTATTACCCTGTCAAAATTATCTTTGTGCTGGGCTCTAAGATCAAGTTCACACATATTTTTCAAATAGACTCAAGTTAGGGTGCAAGGGGGGGTAAAAGACACTAGAGACCCTTTGAGAATTAGTCAACAGAGGATAATTACCTAGCAATACATTAAGGTTTAACTTACGAACATATATAATTTTAAATCTATAAGTGTTTTAGTAAAATCTATTTTTCTGCTAGGCACAAAGGTTAAACCTTTAGAAAAGAAATTGACCCATTCCTGGGTAATGTTCAACTCTGTGAAGTTGTATATACTAAAATCTCCTCCAATACTTTTAGAAATGATAGGTCCAGGTCTATGGTAGTGTTCAATTACTATCTCCTCCTCTGCCTCCTCCTGCTTCGTTGCGGGGGTTGTTTTCTGTTCCCCTGATGGTTGTTCCTTTGACCTTTTGGGGTGTTCTGAAAACCCTGTTGGTTAGACACCACCTCCTCATCTTCGCTAATATTATCAACGTCAAACACCCCGTTGTCTTTGTTATTGTTATGAACCAAATTGTTGCCCCTATGGGCAAGGGTACTGGTGAGCCGTTCACTACGCCTCAAATGTTGCATAGGTTGCTCATTGGTGGTACTTTGAGGCTCACCCGATTCATTCACATAGTGTGCCCCGACCAATTTATTAGGGGCATTAACAAAAGGAGAATTAAAAACAGGGGGTCTCGGGTATGCTTTTTTGTTAGCGTAGTCATTAACGTCGCGTGTAATTTTTTTTCTTTTTAACAGTCAATAACTTCTCCATGGTAGTCTCAATACTCGTAAAAATACGAGAATAGTCATACTTAAATGACATAAAGTCAACATGGTTTAAGATCTGGTGCTCAAGTACTTCTAGCTCAGTTTTAAAAGTCACATATTTCCACATTGTAAAAGTTAATTAAGGCTGTCAAAAACTCAAACCCTTGTCTATCAAACAGTGAAAGTAGTTCAGAATGAAAAGTAGAATCTTCAACTAAACCCATCGGAAACCGCCACTGGCGTAATCCCTTGGGTACAATGTGTTTGTCTATACACTCCTGTAGGTATGCTACCTCAAGCTGTAGCTTCCTACATTTGTAAAGTTTGTAGTCAAAATCATTGATCATTGAGGACAAGGAACTCACCGGTGGTTCGTCATCCTGGATGGAATTTGCGTGGTTTCCAGAGCCAATAAAATGGTTATTGCCTAAAAAAGAAGCCATAGTGGGAAAACGGCAGTCTAAAGGCATTTCTGGGTTGTTAGTCGTCCCCTTCCGGTGCGCTTATAGAACTCCTGAACCTGAGGTAATCCCAGCTGACCTAGTGGAATGCAAGGTCAAAGGGTTAAGCTGTGATGCAACTGTAGGCTCCGCTCATGTTGCGTTTTGCCTACCAGCATTTATGTCCTTAAAAGGATGACTAACTTCGGTCTGATTTTGTTCAGCAGCAGTATTAAAATTGTGTGGAGCCAGATTCATGGAAATTTGACCTGGCTGCTGCGGAGGTGAATTAGGAACGAGAGATGCGTTAACTCTCTGTGTAAGGGCATCCACTCGCCCTACCAGCACCTGAATAAGAGCTGTTAGATTCCCCAACTCCTCTTTCTTGTTGGATACTTCCAGTTCTTAAGTAAAGAGAACCTGAGATGCCATTCCAGTTTCGGTTTCCGACGCCATAAAACCACAAACCAAACAAAACAAAATAAAATACACCAATATTTATCTATGCTAGCCCCAAACGTACCAGCTTTTTTTGGAATTCCAAAATTACACAAGTCAATTTCTAACCCACCTTTTAGACCTATTGTCGATGGATGTAGGTCTATAACTTACGCTTGTGCAAAGTATGTAGATAGCTTATTGAAACCTTTTATTGAAAAAGAAGTACAAATTTGCAAAGATTCGTGGGCTTTCCTGCGTAACATAGATAAATTGGAATATCAAGTGGACACATGCTTTGTGACTATAGACGTGAAGGACCTTTACACCGTAATACCCTACAATTTGGGTTTAGAATGGATTAGAGAATTCTTGTTTGCCAGAAAAGTTCCAGACAATACTATTTATCTTATTGAAACTTTGTTGGAACTGGTGTTATCTTACAACTTTTTAGCATTTGAGGGGGACGTGTTTTTGCAAACATCAGGTGTAGCCATGGGCTCCCATTCTGGTGGGAGCTTTGCCAATGTCATCATGGCACAATGGGAGAACAACTTGTTGTTCACACATCCAACATTTAAGGAACATGTCTCCTGGTACACTAGGTACCAGGATGACATGTTCCTTGTGTGGAAAGGCCCAAAAGAAGGGGTTCCTCTGTTTATTTCAGACATTGTAAAGTTGACCAACTTCTTAGATTTCACGTATCAAGTGGAAGAGAACAGTATTAACTTCTTGGACATTCTGTTATATAAGGACGGATCGAACCTTAAATATAAGAGTAAAATCTATAGAAAACCTACGTACTCTAATGCCTTCTTGCATTATGACAGTTGTCATCCGTTCCATCACAAGAAGGCTGTAGTAAAAGGTCAAATGGTGAGAGCAGCAAGAATGGCCACAGACTTTTGTGACTTTCTAACAGAATGTCAGAATTTAGAAAAAATGTTTGTCAATAGGGGTTATCCAATTAACCTAATTGTAAAAATTAGAGATGAAGTAGTGTTTAAAAGACACGAGGGGTATTTTAAACCATTATTGGGAGCCCATTCACTGAAAGAAATATTAGTAAACACTGAACAAGATGTTGACTGTGATTCTTTTAACAACAAAGTCTATCAAACTAGCTTTTTATGTACTTTTTCAGTGGATTACACTTCTATTAGGCGTTTATTGAGTAAAAACTGGGGGGTGGTCATTGAGGATCCAACTTTGAGTGGGAAATTGGGTTTGCAGCCTAAGATTACCTATAGAAGGAATTTTAGTCTTAAAGCACTACTTGAAAAAAGGAGGAAACCGCAAAGGTCAGGTCCCCATGGTATGTTTAAGTGTGGGGCACGCACACAATGTAAAAATATTCAAGTTATTAAGGAGGTCATGATTAATGACAAACTGTATTTTATTAGGGGTAGATTCAATTGTGAATCTAAAGGCGTGATTTATGCTGCGATATGCGACCAGTGTACTGCCTTTTACATAGGCAAAACTGAAAGAAAACTAAAACAGCGTGTAAATGAGCATGTTTATGCTATCACTAAAAAAGACACAAATAACGCCTTGGCAAAACATATACTTGAGTACCCAGACCACTGTTTCAAATTTGTAGTTTTACACTGTAGACGTCCTGATTTAAGAGGTGGCCCTTGGCAACTTCTTTTGGAAATTGATGAGCTAGAGTGGCAGATTAGGACAACTGCCTATGTATCCCCTGGTCTCAATGAACAGATATCCATTAAATGTGTACTCAAATGGTTATCTTTGAGACGCTGAAAGGTTTAGACATTTATTTATTTTTTACTAGATGCACATATATCATTTATTTATTTTATTTATTTATTTTACATTTGTTGACCGGGCTAGTCCAGCTGGATATATGTCCATTTTCAGTGGAGGCCCGGGGAGAAAAGCTCCACAAAAGGTCAAGACAAAGACAATAACAGTATAATTTGGTACATAGGTTTTAACAATTATAGTACAAGCCTAAGATTATATATTTTATATTTCAGTAGGAAAAAGGAAAAATTTATCTAAGAATAGATGAATAAGACTAATACATTTGTATTAGAAATGGTGTAGTACAAATCTGTATAACATATTACAAAATTAGATACACCTAGTAATTTATAAGAGATACTAAGGTCTCACAAAAACCTAAGAAAGAAAAACACTAGAGATCAATAGATAGAGTATAGAAGAACAGCAAACAAAGATGGATTTCTAGTGTTATTTAACACATAGGTTGTGATGCTATATGAAGGTGTTTGATCATTCCACAGTATATACTTATTTACATGAGAAAAAATCCTAAGGAAGGTTAAGCTCACTAAAAATTAGTGAGACAACACAAGATCATGATAGGCTAGGAATTGTGGGAGTCTAGTTAATAGTTAGGTACTTAGTCTGGGTTAACACAGGGGCATAGCCAGTGTCATCTTTTTCAGAGTTATTTTTTTAGTGGTATTTGACTATATATCATTTTACATTTATTTTGACTATGCACGTTTTGTCTTTTAGTTACAATTATATTTGTGATTATAGAAGGTTTTTTGAAGCTGTGAGATAAAATCTTTTGAAAAGGTTTTTGTTACTAAGATCGTAATATTGTGTGTGTGGATTGTATCTTTAATTTTCATGATTGTTAGTAGCTTAACTTGTTAATTAGATGCTTTGTAATTTTTTAATCACCACATGGAAGATTATTTAAATAGTCTTAATTGACTCATTTTTTTTATCTGAAGAAGGTGACGCATTGGTTTTACCGAAAGCGTTAAGTAAATTGTTTTTTCTACAGTTGCCGGTTCCATTTGTTTTTATTGGTTTCTTATAGGCCTTTTCAAGTTCTAAGTTTGTTTTTGTATAATGACTGTAACCTGCTTGTACGATGATCTGCCATGTGTTTTGTAATAAAACTTCTTATGGGTGCAATACTGCCTTTTAAAAATGCATTCTTTAACTGCTGTTCATATGGGGAATCTTGTGTTTGATCTTCAGGAACCTGCATTCCACAGTGGTTATTAAAACATTCTAATAATCTGGCATAATATCGGTCAACAGTTTCACCTTCTTGTTGGATGCATTGATTAATGCAAGTCCAGTCTGCCCTAGGCTTCCATTTCTCAGAGATGTGGTCTGTAAAACCTTTTACTCTGTTGTCTAGTTCTGCGCTGCTATGTAGGAGGGGTCTGTGTGCAGCGTCACAGAGATTCCAGTTGCCACTAATCATGTATCAGTATGGCCCCACAATTTGTCTAACTACTTTTTCTACTTCTTCTCCGTTTAAATTATAACTTAGCCTCATTCCTTGTAAATCTTCTGAGAACTTTCTAAAATTAACTTTTGGATGGGGAATTCCCTCAGTGGCTTTCCGGATATCTTCCGGAGTCCAGGGTCTATATACTAGAATGGTTGGGTCCTGACTGTCTTGTCCTGCCTGAGGATTAGGTACTTCTATGAGTGGGCATATCTCCTCTTCACTCATAGATCGTGAATTCTTAACCATTTGATATAACTCAATGCCTTCATTTGAGTTACCTGCCCGTGTTCGAGACCTGGTCCCTATTGGATCTCTAATAAAGGGTTTTGCTTTTGTAATGTCTCTATTTTCAGTGACCTCAGGATAGCATGGGGGTTGACTAACCTGTTCACTTGCTTCATATTCTGGTAAGGGAGGCTGAGGGGCCGACACTATTACTAAATATTTGTCCTTCTTATCTAAAAACATTGCTTTTGAATTATTGTTCTTTTGTTCCCTGCGGTTTACTTCCTCAATCCACCTGTGTGCCTGAGGAATTCCTAATTGGCGTTGCTTTTTTACCCGACCTTTGGAATCGGTTTTGAGCTGTTTAACAAGTTTGATAAGCGAGGATTTTTCTAATTTACCGTCAAATTCATACTTATTAACCCATTTTGAACAGTATTTAATATTATCAGCTCGCTGCGACTGCATGTATTTTGCGTCTTCGGTTAACGGCGGATTTTGGGGTCTTTTTGTGAAATTATTACCCATTTTGTTCTACCCTTTTGATCGTTACATAACCTCTCTTATTTTTAATGTGGTACCACAGATTTTGTTGTAGTCTCTTCAAAATGACTGCCTACCTATTCTGTTTTCCCTGATCTATGACATGACAGTACTCTTTTCTGTCCCTGACTTGTAAAAATACAGTCTTGACAAAAACAATACAAATCTAGTCCCTGTTCTAAAACAGAAAAAAGTAGATTTACCTTACCTGAGCCTTCGTGATTGGTCACCTGATTCGTGAAAACCCGTCCTTCAGTCGCAGATCAGAAAGTGGCTGACCTCTTTTGCACGACAGTTCAGTCGGAGGGCTTTTCAAATAAGAAGAACTGATTTGGTTTCTTCCCCATACGGTTTCAGCCACTCGGCCTGTCTGATCCGAGGCGAAGTGAGGGTTTCCAGTCTGAAGGACCAATCTGTCAAAGGAAAAAACTTCAAAGACCAATTCACATAAGGTTCAGGTATGGCACCTTTATTACTTGCAGCAAGGAGACAAAAACATGCACATACAGGATTTTGCCTAATTACTAACAGGCAGTATGCTTCTCTTATACTGTTCTATAAAATGTTACTTTCTATGGTTGATGTAGTTAGACACGACTTTCTGTATTGTTCTACAGCAAATGTTACTCAGATTTTCTGCTGACATGTTCAGATTTAAAACTCACTATGTGTTACATAGAAAATGTTACTTGGATTTCCTGCTGACATGACTGGATTTATGAAAAACATTTTAGAAAAACAACCTGACCTTGGGGGCTTTAGCCCACTACAAGCTTCTATTGTGCAGTTCTTAATACATATGTTACATTTCAAGGTACTTTTCTAGCTTAGGTACAAGTAATTGCTGATTGCAGTTCATATTTTCAAGCAGCCTATGTCTTCATTATCAATAGCTTCTGCAGCTGTGTATTTTCTCATAGCATAAGCGGAAAGTCAATAACTCTTTGTTTAAATCTCATGACATTAGTAGAAGTGATACATCTATTATTATTTTCCTGACACTAGCAGAAATTGAATGCTTCCCTGTAAATTTCCAAAGCATAAGCAAAGATCATAACTGCACATTACAAGATTGGAATGCTTCTGCAGTTTGTACAGATTTATGCAGTGTGAAATAGAATAAATGTCTTAACCCTTTTTAAACCTCAAATGCACTAAGCATATTACTAATACATATTTTTCTAACAAGGTCATATGGCAGAAAGCGTACCAAGAGACATATTATGCAGAGCATTTATTAGCCTGGGATTTCCATGGATGTAACAGTGTACTGCAGGACCCATGAGCAGTGTATAAAATTAGGCAAGGCAGGAGACAAGGTCAAAGCTCCTTTGGTGCCTTTTCCAGTGATTAAGGAGCCATTTCAGAGGGTAGCTATGGATATTGTGGGTCTTCTGAGTACCCCAAGTTCCACAGGGAAGAAGTATATCCTATTGGTAGTATATTATACTATCAGATACCCTCAAGTCGTGGCCTTGTCCTCCATTAAGACAGAAAAGGTGCAAATGCTTTTGTAGAGATTTTCATCAGGGTAGGTTTCCCAAGAGAAATACTCACTGACAGAGGGAACAATTTCATGTCAGACCTGCTGGTTTGTCTGTGGAAGGACTGTGGGGTGAAACACCTAAAGACCACCCCCTACCATCCCCAGACTAATAGTCTTGTGGAGAGGTTAAACTCTACATTAAAGACCATGCTATGGGCATTTGCAGACCAGTTTAAGAGAAAATGGGACAAATATTTGCCCCATCTGTTGTTTGCAAACAGAGAGGTACCCCAGGAAGGACAGGTTTTTCACCCTACATGGGCATAGGGTGAGGGGACCTCCAGATTTGATTTGTGAAGAGTAGGAGGGTGACTGTGAATCCCAGAAGGAGTCTGTTGTGACATGTCCTAAACCTCAGGACAAGGCTCAGGGAACTCATGGGCTTGGCCCAGCAGAACCTAGCAGAAGCCCAATAGCAGAAAAAGCTCTGGTATGACAGGAATTCTGAAGCCAGAGAGTATGCTGTGGGGCAGCATGTCATGGTTCTCATTCCTGTCAGACACAATAAGCTGCAGGCAGCTTGGGAGGGACCCTTCAATGACATAAGGAAGGTCAGTGATGTTAACTACATGGTAGAACTGCTGGGCAGGAGACAGGGGCACACATTATATCATGTTAACATGATGAAACCTTACCATGACAAGGAGGCCCTTATACTGAGTATTTGCAGTAGGAGGTAGGAAGAGTCTGAGAGGAATCTATGGCTACAGGGAGCCAGCCAGCAAAATCCCAAGTTACTGTGGTGGAGCCTAGCATTGCAGGCATATGATATGACAGTGCAACACTGTAATGGGGTCAGCAATGGAAAGGGAGATAGAATCTCAAGATGGGGTCTGGGGTAAGGTATTCCCAGATAGGCTCATTCCTCTCAAGTTTATGAAGGGGTGTGATGATAGGAGGTACTGCTAGCACAGCTAGCTGGAATTTTGTAAATAATTATCTGTCATTTGTGAATATCAAACTGATTTATACAAGATGCGTGTGCTACAAATGTATTAGAACTGTATGCCAAGTGCATATCAAACTGATTTGTGCAGATGTTTGTGTTGAAAAGGTATTTGTAAAGTAATTGTGTTTGAAATGCATCCACAGTGTGCCCTACTAGAGAGAACAGAAATCTACATGCATTATTGTAACTGTTTCAATGTATATGGTTTAACAGAGCAAACTAGCAAACTTTAAAATGTATCTGAAATTAAATCACTTTATAGGCTAGAACATAAAGATGCCATCTTACAGGTTTCATTGCAGCCAGAGACACAAAGTCTGTGCTAGGAATCTTTCTGTATTGTCTTTGGGGTGAACTAATTACTACTCTGGAAGTGTGCAGGTATGCAATTGTTTTATGACTTCCAGCACCTACCACAGATCTGAGCAAAAGACCTTGTTTGTGTATTTTTACAGGTAGGTGCTAAATCCTGCCAGCTTCCAGCAATGGAGGTTTGCATGGGAACTAGAAGTCAGGTGACTAAAAGTGATGTCATTCTGCAAGCTATCCCAGAATTAATATTTTAGACAGTTATTCTGGAAAGTCTCTTAGTGAGACTGAGCATTCTGTATTCTGTCTTGGGCCTGACAACAAGAAGGACCATTCACCACATCATCTGCCTTGCTCTATTAAGTGAGTAGGGAAAAGTAACTCGCTTAGATTCAATCAGGAATATAATGAAGCTTAGTTCAGATATTGTTTTCTTTATTTGTCTGAGCCTGTCCTTCAATGTTATTTTGGTACTTATGTATTATTGCAACCAGATTGCAAATCTCTCGCAACCAGTTTCCAAATCGGTCATAATTGTTGAACTTATGGACAAATGAGTCATTGTCCTTAATGTCATCAGTTTTGACTGATTAGTAACCTGGATGCTGTTATTTGGACTTCAGATGAATTGAGCAGCATGTGAACAAAATGTACTTGCTTGTTGTGACATTCGGTTGTGAAGAAACATAAATGCAGTTTGTGAGCTTTCTCTTTACATCCTTCACATACTATGTTGGCCCCTGGGAGTGGTATCCTCTCTTATATGTGTTAAGTGACAGATAGGTATATGGTTAAAAGTATCATGTTTGTACATGTTTTTTTCTCCATTTTTTGATGATTTCAGAACCGTCAAGCTTCAAAACATTTCCGTGGAAGGGAACAGACATAAAATGTCAGCGCTTGAAAAGCAAAAGTTTCTTTGCTGTCACTGTATGTGTTTTCTGGATCCACTTTTCGGTAAAGCACAAAGAAACACAGTTGTGATAATTTCATAATGACATATTTTTCACAGTTTTTACATATAGTCAGGTTGTTCTGTCACTAGGATTCCAGGTAATTACTCCGCTTTACATTGTTTAGTTGTGCTCTGTTTGTCACATTCGGGTCCATGGTCTTTAAAATAAAATCTGTCGCTGAGGGATGTCAAGCTGGTAGAGGAATTTGGGGTTTACTACTGCTCCTGGGTGATAACCCAATGTCACACATAGCTGCTTAGTAGCTTTTCCACCCCCTGCCAAACCACAAACAGTCGGTGGGCCATCACTTCAATAATTATGAGACATTTGGAATATGGTTGCGATAATACGTAAGTACTGTTATTTTAAATATTTTCTGTGATTTGAACTCTGATGTCACTGTGAATATATACTTAGAATTTTCTTGTTCATTTATTATTTATTATTAAATATATTTAAACCTTTCATTGTGGCTGATCTTTGTATAGATATTTAAGTTTTGAGAGTACTTGCATATTTATTTGGTGACACTGGGCCACTCCTAATAGCCTTGCTCTTGGTCAAGCTACCATTTGTATCAGTATTAATATTACACAGTAAAATTGGACACCCCCTTTGTTAAGGGCCTTAAAGTAGCCAGTGAGGGGTTCTGGTGACAGTGATAACTACCTTATAGTATAGGCAAAAGGGGCATAGCTAGTAAACCTGTGCCAGCCTTTCCCAGGTATGCACACAGGTGTGTGTGTGTGTGTGTGTGTGTGTGTGTGTGTGTGTGTGTGTGCGCAAATCAAATCTCAAAGAGTGTGTGCATTAGCTACTTGGGCAGCAACACAAAGAACTGGTTGGACAGAGACATTGCTGGAGGACTTGGCTTGGAACCCTAGCTAAGGACTCAACTCTATAGCTCTGTCAGTGGGGAGTCTTATTGGGGATCTGAAGAAAGAGAGGAACCAACCTCCAGACTGGTTGTGTTCCCTGTGTGCTCTTAAGGGAAATTGTGCTTGATTGTGCTTCATGCAGAAAGGTCCATCTGGAGATACTGTGAGTGTACCTGTTATTCTCTCAGTGAACGTCCCTCACTGGCACCAGTGGTGAGGATTGAGGCTCCTTAATTACTGGCCCAGAGGTGGGGTCTCACAGGTTGAATGGGAGACAGGTATTCCAGGGCTATCCATGAGCCCTGTAGCCCATTCATTTCTGACCAGTAATCCCAATGAGCCCGCCATTGCCTGGCAAGAGGCAGGCGGTAGGGAATGTGCAAGTTGGCCGATCCTTGGAGGTAGTCTGTATTCTCCCTATGGAACATCCCTTCTTTGTGGCTTCTCCAAGCCTGTAAATGCTGTCTCCCAAGGGAAGGTGTGCTTCCAGATGCCATTTTCAACTCAACTGCACAGTGTGAATGTACTATAGCAGCATGAGCTTGGCTGGCTTGGAATTCCACTAGAGAAACACCTGGTGCTCCCATGAAGAGTCACCCATATGGTGAGCCACATCCGCCCAGCCCCCCTCGATGGGTAAGCTAGCAGTGGTTGCTCATTCCCATTGTTCCTTGCTAGCTCTTATAGTCACCTGAACCTCTAATTGAACTCAGGTCACCTGCTGCATAGCCAGGGGTTTATCCCTCTATAACAATGAGCTGACTACCTGCCTGCTCCTTGTTCGATATTTTCTTATCCACATAATGATCTTTTCCTTATTAATGAATCATATAACTCTCCATATACAGTATTTGCCTAGATTATTTGGTTCAGTAACATAAGCACCTATAATGTCTGTAGCTTCCTGTGCCCTTGTAAATGGTGAATACATGGTAAGCTCTTTCTATTCTCACAATAATTTATCTCTCTTATAATTGCAGTTTTGTCTTTCTGTCATTCAGTAAAAAAAATAATAATAAGTACCTTCATGGCTTCTTATCCATCAGCATGTAGTAATATGACACACTGTACCATTTAAAGCTTCTCCTCTGTTCTACTCACAGTGAGGAATAAACACAAATTTTGGATCCACACTTTCCAGTTTTCTGCTAAGTTGCCTTGTACTGAAGAAACTACTGATAGTTGCAGGTGGAGAATTCTGCTGGGAATTATATTTCAGTACCTCCAAACAAATTAATTCTTGAGAACATGTAACATCTGCATGTTTTAGCTTCTACAAGGTCTTAAATCAGATCACTAAAAAGAATGTCTACCACATGATATGCCGATACTCAGCACTGCTCAGACCAGTTATCAAGTACAAAGCCCCCTTTAGGATATATCTCACTAAACATATCAAAGAATTATAAAGACTATGCCCCCAGAATGTTTTTAACCAAAAGTCACAGACCTAAAGTTCCTGAGCTATCAAGAGAGCTGGAAGCTCTATCCATTTATTCAGTGTCTTACAGACTTTTGTGGAGACGTCTGTATCTCGCTTGTTGCGCTGTTAGAGACCTGGTCGTCCTGGACTTCCTGTATCTTTGCAAGTCAAAAGGCTCCACAAACACTAGAACCAGTGCCCTAAGTCTTCACCACCAGATAAAACACGGTGGAGTGACAGATTTATAACTCAGCACATTCAAAATGTCTGTGATAAACTTTGCCTGCAATGTTAAGCAGTGTGAATCACTATCTTCCTTTAAACATAATATTGTGTGTTTCTGTGTTGTCTATATGGGCCTGGGTCTGCACTCTGCACTGGCATACTTCACAATGATGAAATTTGTGACTACACCTGAGATATGTGGTATGCCTGGCTGTAACTTGCAAACAGTTTGAAGGAGTCACTGTAAGGCTAATTACTTTGATGTGCTACAGAGGCTTGTCACAATGCAACAGTAACGCAACTAAAAGCCAGTCTATGTTTCTGCCATTCATGATTTAGAAGGTTGCCTTTGTAGACTCATATATATATATATATATATATATATATATATATATATATATATATATATATATAAATTAACATGAATATGGGTAAAAATGTAATGTGAGAAGGTACTCTTAGTATGATGTGGGAATAGTCTTGCTGGGGTTCCCCAAGTTGGAATTTGCTAGAGCCCCCAAATTACTAATATCAGCTCTTGTTAGAAGGCTCTGATTTATAGTTAAACCTCCAAATACTTGAAATGGGGGGATTCAGAGACCTAAGGGCTCTTCTTTGCAACCTTACTTCTTACTACAACAGGAGGTTTCTGATATCTTGTCAAGGCTAGTCTTTGTTAGAACAAAAGTCAATTTGGGTGTGAGAGGGTGGTAGGTATGATAGGTTAAAGCATAAAGATAGCATATAAACCAGATGAAGAAATTATTTTGTTAGTTTTTGTACCTTTTAGTTACTTGTGGTTCTAAGATGCTGCTGTTGGCTGTTAAATTAGTTAAAGGGAATGACGTGGCTACTTGCAAGTCACACTGTTAAAGCCCCTCATCCTGTAATGCTCTTTACCCTTCAGTTTCATCTGGAAGCACTCCATATTGCACTTAACACCTCAGCTTTCAGCACTTAATATAGGCTTTCAAAAATATATCAGACAGCTGTTAATATGCTACTTTACTCAGAAATGCCTCTGGCACACTTCTGGTAAATCTGTTCTAATTTACATCTTGGGTTAGCTACAGCTCTACTCATTCAAGCTCACAGAGCCTTTTTGTACATTTCTATATAACACCCATATCTCCTTATGGTGTCCAGACCTTTCTTTGGACTGACTTTTTAACTTAGTGATTTACCAGCTTATAACAGGCAGGTGTAAAAAGAGCAAGGATTTATTAATAAAATGTCAATAAGATTGTTAAATTAGGACGTTCCACAGTAAAAAAGCCTTGAGTATCTTATGCTTTTTAAAGTTGATTTTTCATAAAATGCTCTGGAATTCAAGGATGTGTGTAGGCTGTAAGTGGTGCAACATTCCACACCACACTGGTCCCATTCACTGGAAACATTAATGTTTCAGCCTCTCTGCAAAGACTGAATCCTGCCTGTATCTACACTCTGTGATGTGTGTTCGGCACTGGCAATATGGTGATTGCACTCTAGGCAGTAATATCATAGATATGACTTTGAAATACTTGACACTTGTGATTTTAGTTTGACTTTGGTAAGATTCAGAAACAAATACAATTTCATTTTTATTTTTATTTAACTCAGTGTATTTCATTTTTATTTGGTATACTTGTTCTTATAGTGCTTTAAACCCCACAACTGCCTCACAGGACTGGGACATGAATGAAGGGATCTGTCCTCCCATCTCCCTTATTTGAGTTGTACACCATGAGGGCAAGAGGCTTCCTTTTATGGAAACTGGCCTTTTCAGACAGTGCTGGCTGAAGACGTCAGCATGATAGAGGTGAGGAGGGATCAAGTCATCACTAGAAGATCAGTTGGCTTCAGGGTTCAATTTGATTGGAAAAATATACCTTCTGCTCTTTTTTTGATTCTTCCCAGACAGTGCATAATATAAAGTATCCCATTACTCTATCTGTCCCTCATCTATACAATGGTGCCTATGCTGTAGCACCCAGCGACCACTCACAGCTGCCAATAGAGTGACTATCTGCAGTCCTCCTTTAGGGAAGGAGAATTGCTATAGGAACTCAGTCCTTTCCAACTGGATGTCCCTTAGCTAAATGGGTTTATTATCTAATCCTGATCACCGATATTGCAGTCAAAGTAATAACACCTTTTTCAGCAGGCCATTTTAAGTGCTTGTTGTAATCAATGGTAGAACAAGAAAGAAAATATTTGCAAAGTTTTTGTCTTCTGTGTTTGCCTGTAGTTCTCATATTCTACTGTAGAGGAAACATTATAAACAGAGGTAGATATAATGGAAATTATGTTTATGGTAATGGATAGAGTGAGGGATAGAGGGCAGTTCCTAGCAGTTATGTGAGGAGAAGAAAAAATCCATTTTAACAGACTATTCCAAAGTAGCAGAAAGATTAACACTGTGAAGGAGAGAATTACTGTTCAAAAATAATGCAAACAATTTCAGAAATTGAATAAGAGGTGCAAGAGAAAGACAGACATTTAAAATGGAGCACAGTTAGCCCAAAAGTTTTATGTTTTGCTGTGTTTTGTCTAGCTGACATAGATATTAAAATGGAAGGTTAGTACAGAGGAAAGGAATAGTCCAGTAATTGTGAAACATCTAAAATGGAGAGTAAACAAATCATTGTTATGGTCACAAATATACAGGAATTACATAACCATTAAGTAATAAGGTCTAAGTACAGTTTAAATACATAGTCCACAAACATGAAGTAATACTGAACTTCAATTAAACATCAGCCCAGAGAAACATATCCATGAGTGGATGTGTTTCTTTTGACACATCTGTAAAAACTTTAGGGCTGATATATGCTAGATTTGAAACACCTTATCAGAGCAAGTCTTGCTTTGTTATGCCTTTCTACTTAGAAAAATATTCCAGTATGACTAGAGTGGGGGTGTGGAGAGATGTATACATACATTTTTTTTAAGAACGATGTACCTTATGCTGTACTGCTTGTCAGTAGGGCAACAGCATACAGGAAGACCTAACTGTTCTGACTTTCTACAGAGTAAGTCATAAATGCTTCCTGAGAACATGTTAGCTTAGCAGTGGTTAAAGCTATCCCACCTTCCAAAAACATATTAGCTGATTGGCTACTATAAAGTGTGTGTGTGTGTGTGTGTGTGTGTGCGCGAGCTTGTCCTTGTGTTTGTGTGTGTGTGTGTGTGTGTGTGTGTGTGTGTGTGTATGTGTGTGTGTCTACACACACACACACACACACACACACACACACACACACACACACACACACACACACATATATATATATATATATATATATATATATATGAATCTCCTTAATAAAGTAAAGACATCAAAATGTCAATAGTCAAAACACTGACAAAATATAATTAAAAGTAAAAAGAACAGCAAATTCCCCATGCTTCATGATGTGCAAACAAAAAAACAACATGTTTTATTATAGGGGGCTGCTGTTGTTCCTCCCCCCAAAACTCTCTGCTAATTAAATGTATCAACTCTGAGATCACCTGGGAAAGAGCATAAATTTCCCAGCCCCGTTATTACTGTGATCTCTCATAGGTTCATAGGTTGATACTAGGCTATCTGCCCTAGGGCATTTACAAGCCTAGCCAGAGTGTGTTTGGCTTTCGCCACCCTTCTTAGATTAGTTGACTGTGCCTCTGTATAGTAGGTCACAGAAGAGATCCCAGGGGTAAATTTATGATCTCCCATCCAAACGTCAAGATTCTTCTTGAAGAGGGTCATTGAGGGGCTCTGTCTGACATGGATTGGGATTTTGTTCCAGAGTGAGGGGAGCCTCTGGGATATGAATCTGTCCCTCCAGCATGTTCTTTTTATTTCTGTGCTGAGGTTTAAGTCACTGGACCGTGTAGTTCTGATGGATTTGGATTTCTTGAGGTGGAGCATGTCCATTAATTCTGGGTTGGACATGGCTTTATACGTCAGGCACAGATCGCCTCTGAGTAGGCGGTAAACAACTGAGTAGAGCTGGAGTTTCTTTAGCCTAACTGCGTAGGGCATCTGTTTGAGTCCCTTGATCCTCTTGGTGAGGTACTTTTGGGGTCTTTCTAGTTATAGCAGGTGTCAGGTAAGGTACATCCCAAATGGGGCATTGTATTCAATTATGGGCCTGATGAGTGATGAGTAGAGGGGCACAATGACCTCTCTTGATCTAGATGCGAACCCCTTTGTGATAAGGTGGGCTATATAGAATGTCTTTCTAACCACTTTGGCAATGTGATTGTCAAAGGAGAGATTGCAATCTACTTGGGTCCCCAAATCCCTAATTACTTCCTCCATACTTAATGGATTACCACCTATGTGGTAATTTCTGGGCACTTTGTTTTTCCCAGAGGGGATGACTATGCACTTTTTGGCATTTAGCTTTAGGCCATGGCTCTGGCACCAGTTATCTGTCTCTGTGAGACCTTTTTGGAGGATGCTTGTGTCAGCCGGTGAGTTCATTATGGCCCCCCAGTTTGCAGTCATCTGCAAACTTTGTCAGCCATAGTCCTCCTGTGTTAGCCTGTACCTCAGAGAAATATATACTGAACAAGAGAGGTTCCAGGACTGAGTCTTGTGGGACGCCACTTGTAACTGGTTTAGAGTCTGACATGGCACCTGCAATTCTGACCATGTGGGTTCTATCCCTAAGCAAGTTTGCAACCTATCTTGTGACATAGGGGTTGATATTTAAGCTAGTGAGCTTATTTATGATGCCCGAGTGGGGTATTGTGTCGAAGGCTTTTGCAAGGTCAAGGTAGGCTGTGTGGACTACCTTCCCTTCGTCTATGGCCTTGGTGACTGTTTCAAAGAAATTGACCAGGTTCAAGAGGCAAGATCTGCCCTTAACAAAGCTGAATTGGGTAGGATCCAGTGTTTGGAGGTTCCCAATGTCTTTGTTTATGAGTTCCATGATGATACACTCCATAGTTTTGCAGACCAGGCTAGTTAGGCTTATAGGGCGATAGTTTCCAGGGTACGTTGTGGCACCATCTTTATGGAGTGGGACCACTGTTGCTGTACACCATTCTTTGGGTACATATCCTGTTGTAAGGCTGAGACTGAACAATGATTTTAAGTGAGGGTTCAGTTCTTCTTGGAGCTCATGTAAAACGCAGCCCGGGACACCATCCAGTCCCATTGATGCTGTGTTTTTTGCTTTGGGGAGGGCAGCTCTCACCTGTGCATCTGTGATGTCAGGGAGGCTACACTCTGTTGGGATAGTCATTTGCTCATTTGGGGGGGAGGGGGGGGAGTTTGCACTGAACCTGTCTGCCAGGATGTTGGCAATGTCTGTGGGTTCAGTGTATTTTTTGTCATTTTGCACTAACTCAGAGCATATCTGGGAGTTTACACCCAGGTTTCTGACATAACTAAAGAAAGCCTTGTAATTATCTTTAGTGTCTTGTGAATTTTTCTTTCGAAGCTAGCCTTAGATGATTTTATGAGGGATTGTAGTTTCTTGCTAGTACTGATCAGAGTTGCCTTCCCTTTCAGGGATTTTGCTCTATCATGTAGTAGCTTCCTCCTTCTGTTGTACAGCTTATTTATGGCTGGGGTCCACCAGACAGGTCTCCTGCCTTTGGAGGAGTGTGTCTTGGTTTTATTTGGGATAGCATGATCCATGCATTCCTGTAGGTATCCATAGAATGCGTTTGTAAGGGATTCTGTGGTTTGGGCCGTATTTTCCACTGGCCCTGGGGCATTGAAGGATTCCACCTCAGTTTTGAGAAGTGGGAAGTTTGCTTTTGAGAAGTTTTTGACCGTGGTTTCCTTTGCTGGGGGCGGGGACGGGATATGGATGTCCATAGTGATTAATTTATGGTCAGATCTTACCAATGAGTGGTATACCTCTGGTATGGAACATAGAGTCCCCATGTTGGTGATGATCAGGTCCAATATGTTTTCCCCTCTTGTGGGAGTGGTGACCAGTTGTTCCATAGCATTTGAGTTTATAAATTCTAAGAACCGTTGGGCTAGGGTGTTGGGGCTTGAGTAGTGCTCCCAGTCTATGTTTGGGTAGTTAAAGTCACCCAATATAATGGTGTTTGGAGAGACCTTCATATTCTCCAGTGTCTTCAGGTAAGCCAAATGGGGTTCCTGAGTTTGGGAGGGTGGTCTGTAGCAGGCTACAAACTGGAAGGCAGTTTTGCCCACTGTTAGTTGCACATGGATGGTCTCAGATGCTTCGTGCAGTGCCACTAGCCTGGGGGTATGGGTATCTTTGATGAATATGGATACTCCCCCTCCTCTTGTGGTTTGGTCTGAGTTTTGGGGCCGAAATGCATGGCATGAGGTATAGCCTGGTAGTGCTGGGGTGCTCTCGGGAGCCTTGATCCAGGTTTCTGTTACTGCACAGATATCGATATTCTCCATACTGAGGAGAGCCTCGAGTGCATGCATCTTGAGGTTTAGATTTCTGGCATTGAGCAGCATTACCCTTAGTGTCTTTTTCCTTGTGTTGTCTAAGGAGGTGGGTTTGTCTTTTGAGCCTTGCCTAAAAAGGCACTATGGGGGTGGCAAGAGCCTTGACCAGTATTTGAAAACCCAGGGGTGACAAGTGCAAGCTGTCCCTAGCGAAGCAACGTGGCTTGTCAAGCATGTCATCCCAGGCTGACAGACACTGGATCCCCTTTGAGTGACACCAATACTTTAACCAATTGTTGAAACTGAACATTTTGCTTTATACTGTGGTATCATTCTTGGTGAGGGTAAGATGTTACTCAAGGTCAGGGCCATACCGGCCTGGGCCACATGATCAGAGAGCTCCTCTATGTCTCTTTTCATGTAATCCAGGGAGGTACGTCTCAGGTCAT
This sequence comes from Protopterus annectens, assembly GCF_019279795.1. Lineage (NCBI taxonomy): Eukaryota > Metazoa > Chordata > Ceratodontiformes > Protopteridae > Protopterus > Protopterus annectens. The sequence goes on from NC_056732.1 coordinate 1,046,625,091, forward strand.
TCACACCAGCATAGACAATGACGGAGTCATATTTGTACTTGCTTTGGAGTGACCTGAGTACTTGTGTTATGTGGCGGATCCTGGCACCTGACAGGCAGCTTACAGTGACCTTCTCCTTGTTCAGCCTGGTGAGAGGGACGTCAGTGTGTTTGACAATAGAGTCACCTATTACAAGTGTATTAGGTGTGTTGTTTAGCCTTAAGGGCTGTGACTGTGTGGCACACTGACTTTGTGAACTATGTGATACGTGGGTATTGTTGTGGGGTAGCAGTTGCTTGGATGTCTGCTTTGGAGGTCTCTGTTGCTTGGGCAGATTTTTATTTAGGGCCTCCAAGTATGTTTTTGTGTGTTTATGTGTTTGATTTGCTGTTGCGATAGGTCTATGTGAGACTGGATTTGTGGTGTGTGTGATTACCTGCTCCTCCAGACTGACCATGCCAGTACTTTGTTGAAAGAGCTCAGCCTCCAGTTTGGCTATATAGTTGCATCTCTCACATATATTTGAGCTTGTTGGGAAGAGGAGAGGTTGGTCTGTGTACATAAGGCAGTTGTAACATTGCCTCAAGATTCCCATATTCACCAGCTGGACTGGAGAGTAAACCTGAAACTGACTTTTGGACATGCCAGAATAGTATAAGGAATTACTTTCTGACTTGATCAAAAAGGACCAATAGGGAGCCAAGTACTTAAAGGGAGTATAAGAGGGTGTAGTGCTTTAGTTTATTAGTGCTTACTTATAAGACACTTATCCTAGCTACTGCTGGGTTTTAGAAGGAAAATAGAGTGCTTCCTTTGAGATTTGGAACAGTTCTAAGGGAAAAAGTGAAGAGCAGACTTTGTGGAGCCGGGAATAGTTTAAACCTGATTAAGCGGCACTGCCTGAAGCTGCGCTATGTGCAAAAATGCGCAAAAGAGGGTTTTAAGAGAGGGGGATCAAGGAGTTTGGAATTGACCCAAAATGGCCAATAAAACTAAAGTTTCTAGGCAGTAACCACTCCCACAGGGGCAGGCAGGCTGTTCAGTGTTTACCACTGCCACTGATGAACACAGAGACTTCCCTTTAGCACAAGCAAGCAATGGCCTCCAAGAAACTTACAAACAGTTCAGAACAGCAAATCTGTAACTGAACTTTTTTTAAATTTCAGAAAGTGGGAAAAAAGCAAGATTTTTTTTGTTTTGTTTAAAGATAGCAGAGATACACAAGTAGCAACAAGTTAGAACAGTGCAATAGAAACCCCACACTTGAGTGCTAGGCCAGAGACAGGTAAAATGCAAGTTTTAAGAAAAAAAAAGATTTTAAAATAAGTGCAACACAGGAAATGCAGTAAACAGGCTCTAGATGTGTTCTAAATACAGTTCCTAATACAGATATCAAGTTGAGCAAGCTGGAAAACGCCAAAAAGTAGGCGGCAATGCAGAAATCTTTACAAATAATTTGAAGAAAAATACTTAAAATCTCAAAAGTGGCTCCTTTCTTCTCTCATCGTTTTCTCCTCTTGGTGGGTGCTTCACCAACAGCCAACAAGTCTGAAAAGATGCCAAAACCACGAGGCAATCGGGTTTGAAGAGAGGGGGGATCAAGGAGTTTGGAAGTGACCCAAAATGGCCAATAAAACTACAGTTTCTAGGCAGTAACCACTCCCACAGGGGCAGGCAGGCTAAGTGTTTACCGCTGCCACTGATGAACACAGAGACTTCCCTTTAGCCCAAGCAAGCAATGGCCTCCAAGAAACTTACAAACAGTTCAGAACAGCAAATCTGTAACTGACCTTTTTTTAAATTTCAGAAAGTGGGAAAAAAGCAAGATTTTTTTGTTTTGTTTAAAGATAGCAGAGATACATAAGTAGCAACAAGTTAGAACAGTTGTCAGCCATCTGTTTTGTTGACCAAAGTATGTTGATTATATGAAGGACTCCCATATTCATATATATATATATATATATATATATATATATATATATATATATACATATATATATATATATATATATATATATACATACACACACACACACACACACTCACACACATGCACATACACACACACATACATAACATTTTGTTCTCTCTCTCTCTCTCTCTCTCTCTCTATATATATATATATATATATATATATATATATATATATAGATAGATATATAGCTATAGACACACACACACACACACACACACACACACACACACACACACACACACGCGTGCATGTGTGTATGTGTGGGTGTATAAACCAAAAAATGAAAAGGTCTTTCTTGCAGATTACCTCTTAAAGGCATACAAGTTCGCCAGTTCACTGGCATTTGAATGCATAAATACATTCAGGTCAATAAAGCTAGACTGTACTTGCTGTAATTGTGCTCTGTGGTTGCTAAGTATTTGCATGAATGGGCGTACCTTCGTTGAAGGTTGTGCATCAGGCCTGGTAAGCCGGTACGTAAAATTCAACTGCCAATCATTAGCAGGCCGGAGTTCGACTGTGGCGAACCCTAACTGGGAAAAGCCGAAAGACACAAACAAACTGGCATAGGGACTGTTACAGTCTACTGTAAGAACTACCCCAGAGTGACAACATGATTGACTTTGCTCTCTATATTGCTTTGCACCACTGCATTAAACCTTTTCTTTTAAAAGAAAAGGCTTTTACAAGTGCGTGGTTATTCAGCAAGTATGGAAGCTAAAATGAAAGCTACAGTTCTTGTCAGTGTTGTTTTACAGCAGTAACATTTTAATTATACTCACTAGTATTAGACCATAGTTAATAGAAATGGGAATACAGAATACAGTGAAGCTATACTCCAGACCTTGTATGTTTTCATCAAAACACTTTCCATCCTGACATATTTCCACGCCTTCTGTATTCCAAGACTAGCCAAGAGATTAGAACTAACCAAGAAACAATTAAGCAGACAACAAACTCTGCCTGTTTGCTATAAAACAGTAGTAAGAACTTTGAAGGGCAGTGCAGTGGTACACTGATTAGATTTGCTGTTTCACAGAGCTTTGTTCTTTAGTTTGATTCCCAGCTGGGGTGCCTGCATATCTTTACTGATTTTTATTTATTTATTTAATTTTGCTTTGGTCTTTCTCTGACCATCAGACTCCCAACACCTCAGCAGTTCTACAGGCCTGTTTATTCCCTCTGGAAAGAGCCCTATGACTCATTTATTCCCTAGGGGTAAGGGCTGAGTGTACTGGAGCAGGATCATCATTCATGGAGAGGGGTGGTGTTTCTGACGTAAACCCTGTCTCTTTCTCATCTGCATATGCTCATTGGCAATCATAGGGGTGTGCATGTAGTGGATCTTTGTGAGACAGTTCCATACTGCCACATGACATGATTATTTAGCCTTCCCCTCTCACTGACGGCAAGCACCCTCATGTAATCCCCGGGCTTCATCAGGGATTCTCCTGTAGGCAGTATGTCTTAGACTGCATGTGACTCCCCTCTCTTTGAAGTGCGGTGAGCAGACTAGGTCTTTTCATTCCTCTCATCCCCATGCTAACTCCAACAGGTGTCGGAGACTCTAATCAAACTTATGTCATCAGAGATATAAACAAGTCCAAAAGAAAAGAACCACAAGTAGTGAAGGTAGAGGCCCAGGAACCACACAAACCAAAGTCCAAACCACAAATCCAATTTATTGACAGCAAAAACAGAAACAACAAAAACAGACCAAATGCAGACTGCATTTGGTCTGTTTTTGCTGTCAATAAATTAGATTTGTGGTTTGGACTTTGGTTTGTGTGGTTCCTGGGCCTCTACCTTCACTACTTGTGGTTCATCAGAGTTATAGTCAGGGCTTTATCTACAACAAAAAAAAAATGGCTTTGTGGGTTTTCATTAAGTGCTCCAGTTTCCTCCCACATCACAAAGAGAAGCAGATAGGTATTTTGGTGATCTGTGACATTGTCATAGGTATACAGTGCATGGGTTAATATCATGAGATGGATTTTCATTCCTTGCAAGATTGTTTTTTTGGTTTATGTCCATTGTTTGCCAGGATAGAATCTGCTCCATCCCTGTACTTTGAATTCAATAAAGTGGGTACTGGAAAATGGATAGAAGAATAAATGCACAGTCAGAATTGTATATCCCTTTTTCATACATACATGCATACATGCTACAGCAGTATTTTATATACTGTCATCAAAACAAGCACAACTGATTTATTTAAAACCCTCTAGCAAGATTTGTAAGCTGTACAGTTAGACCCCATTAATATGTTCAGCATTTGGTTTTAATACAATTATTAGAATTGTTAAAATGCAGTAAGCATCCTACCTAAGAGTTTTAGGAGAACTGGAGGTTAGTTTTCAAGGCATTTTACCCCATTCTCCATACATAGAAAGTTTTACTGTATTGCTTATGAAGCATTTGGAGTCTTTCATGATGCATTCAGGTTAATACAGGTGTGTGGATACAACACCTAGCAAATCAGTGAGACAGGTTAGAAGACTTGCTTCTTGTCTGAGAAAATGTGCCATAGCAGCTTCAGTTTTGCAGAATATAGACCATGGTGTACACCTTCCTCAAAAGAAAATGTTGTGCTAGTATTAGCCCACTATAAAGAATGTCAGACAATGATTATAAAACGAGTTAACAGCATGTGCACACAGTGCTACAAAATTAGAAATGGAATGGTTTAGAATCATTTAGAATAACCATCACGCTTTTAGGTCACAGAATATCTTGTATAGATGGTAGTCCACCAAAATCTTTTCACGTATGGATTCAGACAAAAATATTTATTTTATTTCCCTTGCTGTGCTCCTGCTATGCTGTGGCTTGGGGTCCATTTGAAAACACCAGGGTCTGGTACTCCCAATAATTCTCCCTGATGTTGTAAGACAGCATGGTCATCCTGATAATCCTAAAATAAAAGATTCAGATTCAACAGTTCCTGCTACTGAAAGGTTGAAGTTAAATGAAATTAAAGCTAATGTGAGTTTGCATAACTGAGCATGCTCAGTAATAACCTCAAGCAGGATGTGCATATTACATGAGCAACAAGGGATGCACATATAACTAAAAGTGATTTGCTGTTGCCACTGTATTATCACTAGAATTCAAATTCTATGAAGCAGTCTTATTTGATGCATTTTAGCAAGTGCTGAAATAGGCAATATACGTGTTTACATTTTCAAACTTAGTGCCACAATTAAATGCCTTATTAACATACTAGCAGATTATTAACATATAAAGGGTGATGGGTTCAGGAGCCTGGCCCACCAGTAATATTTAGATATACTAAATATTTGTTGATGGGCCAGGCTCCTGAACCCATCACCCTTGTTATGTTAATAATCTGCTATCTAGGTCATACAGCTTTGGAGAAGACAGAAATATTCAGACTGGGAAAGAAATCAATTGTCTCTGTTTCTCAGGTGCAATCCTACCCAGATAATGAATTTACATTTTACACATTATGAATTCATAACCAAAAGTTTGAACAAGCTGAAAGTTAATGAATGCAAATAAAAAAACACATTGAAACAACTGAATGCAGGCCATATAGTGCTATGGATTGATAACCGTTATTTCTGACTGTATGGCATCTTACTTAGAGAAAACTACAGCTTTGATATGCAGATTAGAGAGGGTTCAGCCTTTCACCAGGTTATTACTCTACTACTTTCACCTCAGAATATCTCCATTTGATTATCTGTTGTTTAAAGCATATATATATATATATATATATATATATATATATATATATATATATATATATATATATGTATATAGCAGCAATGACTGCCAGAAATGTACTGACTTGAAGTTTTTGAGGTAGAATCTGAACATCTTTGCTGTTTGGGAATGATGCCAGATATGCAATTAAAATAGCTTTGCAAATTGTAGGAGTGTTGTTTTCTTAGATCAGCATTAGGGACAGGTGTAACAGCTTAGCCTGCATCAGTAGCATTCACTGAAGCAGCAAGGGTATTAGAACTGCAGTGGCCATAAATTTTATTTGCAAAGATACAGCAGCTTTGCAGATGACAGCTAATTCACTTAAAAATCAGTGAAAGCAATCAGCAATAACATTAACAGTGAAGCATGCCAATGAAAACAGTGATCATGGTGTCTGGCAGCAGAAGTCGAACAGTTTAACAGATTATAGGAGTCTGATTATGGCCAATGGTAAACAATTGCATATGTCCTGATAAAGATGTGCTGCACAGAGAATAGCAATGCACTTTTATTGATTCCAACAACATGCAGCAACAGTCTGCTGTAATTGGATTTAAATGCCTTAATAACATACTAGCTGAATTAATAGCAAAATATAATAAATAACATAGCAGATACTAGACAGAAAAACCTGGGTTACAAAGTCATGTTTTTTTCAACTTTAGAGAGGTGGGAATATCTTTATAATGTAAAAGACTGATTTTAGCAGCCATGAACTGTGCTACATGTCAACATTTCTTTGTTAAACAACCTATCTGAATATGTAACATTAAATTTCCTGTGTAAATCGGTGTTGCACTGGAGGAGCCAGGATTAATAACACTGCACTGACCTATAGCTTAGCACAGGTCAGTGTTTTGTAGAGAAACAGATTGCTTGGGTACAAGTATATATATATATATATATATATATATATATATATATATATATATATATATATATATATGGGTTCCCTACATTAGACTGACAGCACAGAAGATCGACACGCAAAACACCGATGCCAGAAGAACGACGAAGCAGATGACCGACAAGTCGTAATCCCGACAGAGAAAACACCGACAGGGGTAACTTGTGAGTGCGACCCGATAAGTGTGCGATAGTGAGGGACTTAGGGTTAAGGTGCGGGTAAGGTAAGTGTGCAATAGTGAGGGACTTAGGGTTAGGGTGCGGGTAAGTTTAGTGTGTGATAGTGAGGGACTTAGGGTTAGGGTGCGGGTAAGGTTAGTGTGCAGTAGTGAGGGACCTAGGGTTAGGGTGCAGGTAAGGTAAGTGTGTGATAGTGAGGGACTTCGGGTTAGGGTGTGGCCCTGCGGGTAAGGTGAGTGTGCGATAGTTAGGGACCTTAGGGTTAGGGAGCGGGTAAGGTGAGTGTGCGATAGTTACGGACCTTAGACCGCAGCAGCTGGCTTGAAAGGAGGAAGAGTGAGTTTCTCCAATACAAAGTTAAGGTCCCAGCTGGAGTTGGAGCTCTCCTGGGTGGTCTTAAATTTTTGGCCTCTCTGAGGAACTGCTTGAGCCATGGATGAGAGAAGAGGGGAGGTTCTGTGTTATAATGAGCTGAAATGGCTGAGGCATGAATTTTGATAGAGGAAAAAGACAGGCCCTTGTGAAGCATCTCAGTTAAGTACTGTAAAATCTGAGGTAAATTGGGCGCTGCTGTACTCTTCCCTTGAAATTGGTTCCAAGCACAGAATCTTTTCCATGTTTCAGCATAAGATTTTCTAGTACTAGGCCTCCTTGCCTCTAAAATGATATCCATCACTGGTTTACTGAGGGATGGTAAATGAGAGATTAGGTAATTAGCCAGGCTGCTAGGTTCAGTGTTTGAAGCTGAGGGTGCAGAATCTGGTTCTCCTGCTGAGACAACAGGGTAGGAGTCTGAGGCAGGTGCCCTGGGGCCAACAGTGACACACTGCACAAGAAGGAGTATCAGTGTTGGTGTGGCCAGTCTGGTGCAATCAAAATCATTTTTGGTTTGTCCTGTTTGATCTTTAGTAGTAGTTTGGAGAGGAGACACAGAGGTGGAAAGGCATAAACTGGTAGGTTTTTCCAGCTGAAGGACAGAGCATCCACTTTCCAAGCTTGTTTGTGGGGAGTCCTGGTGCAACATTTGTCCAATTGATAATTCTGGGGGGAGGCAAACAGGTCTATATCTGGGCTCCCCCATTTGCTTGTCAACACGTTGAAAATCCTTGGTTCCAGTTTCCACTCGTGTGGGTCCACGAGGTATCTGCTTAATCCGTCTGCCAGTATATTTAGTTTTCCTGGCAGGAATTGAGCTTGTAGATGCACTTGGTAGTTCAAGGCTGTGTTCCACAATGCCATGGCTAGTCTGCAGAGGGGGTAAGAATGGGTACACTTGCTTGTTTATGTACCACATAACAGTAGTGCTGTCTATCTTTACCATTGATTGTCCTGGAAGAATGTGGTCTTTGAAGGCTGTCAGAGCATTCTGTACAGCTAACATTTCTTTTTGATTGATATGCAGGTGCATTTGACTTGGGTTCCATTTGCCCTGAATGCACTTCCTTGCCAGGTGAGCCCCCCATGCATAGTCTGATGCATCTGTTGTTAAGGTTTAGGTGGCAGGGGTAGTGAGAATGGTAGTCCCTTGTTTTGGTGGCAGGCCTCTGCCCACCAAAGGAACTCTAGGCATAGGCAAGTTATGATATGAATCATTGCTTCTAGATCCTGAGAATGTTGACACCATAGGCTTTTTAGATACCATTGTAGTTTCCTCATATGCAGACTTGCATATGGAATTAGAAGAATGCAGTAGTCCATGAACCCCAAGGCTTGAAGTATTTGCCTTGCAGATAGCAAGATTTTTGTGGCCACTTGTTTGAAGTAGGTTGTCAAATTAATTTGTTTCTCTGGCGTGAGGAAAGCCATCTGGGAAGTTGTATTCAAGCTTGCTCCCTGGAATATAATTTGTTGACAGGGTACCAGGTGTGATTTCTTTTCATTTATGGTGTACCCCAGGCAAGTTAGCACCCTTTGTACAAAGCCCAGATGATTCAAAAGTATGTCCTGGCTTTCTGCCTGAATTAGACAATCATCTAGGTATGGGTATATTTAAATATTTCTTTGCCTGCAAAATGCAGTAACTGGAGCTAGGCACTTTGTGAATACCCTGGGCACAGTAGATAAGCCAAAGGGCAGTGCAGAGAACTAACAGTGTGTGTAGCCTGCTTTGAAGCGTAGGCATCTTCTGCAAGATTCCCTGATTGGGATGTGCAGGTATGCTTCTTTTAAATCTAGTGTTGCCAACCAGACATCCTAGCATAGGAAGAAACTGGTGAAGAGTCAGCATTTTGAATTTTGGAATCACCAAAAAGGTGTTTAGAGTAGACAGGTCCAGAATAGGAAGCCATGAATTGTCTTTTCTGGGTACCAGGAAAAGTCTCGAGTAGAAACCTTGTCCCTTTTCCTCTTCTGGTACCAACTGAATAGCCCCCATGCTTAAGAGAGAGAGAGTACTTGCTTTTGGGCCTCTGCCCACTGATTTAGGGGTAGATCTGGCCAACCGCTTGGTGTTGGTAACTTGTGGAAGTGAAATCTGTATCTTTGGGACACTATATTTAAAACTCATATGGCCTGGGTAATGAGTTCCCAGTTCTTTGCATGAAGAGCAATCTTTCCCCCCAAAGAGGCAGTCAGTTGAAAAGTGCTTGGAAGATTTAAAAAGAAGTCGTTGAGACAGTTTACCATAGGGGGAGTTTTATTACTCACAAATTTGGAAGTGGAGGCCCCCCCACTGCTTAGTCCTGTGCGTACCCTGGGACTAAGGCCTGGGTGCTCTGCTGCATCTGGGTTTGGACTGAGAAGGTCTGGAAGAGGCAGGAAAGGACCAATTCTTAGAAGGCCAATGCCTACTAAATCTTGGAGGTTGTACTTGTAAAAAATCATTAGCAGTTTGCATAGATTTAGCTTTTTCCACCATATTTTTAAGAACTTCTTCTGCCTTGTTGCCAAACAGGCAGTCCTGATTTAAGGGAGCATCCAGTAATTTAGCTTTAACATGATCTGGCAAGGATTGCTCCTTAAGCCAAGCATGCATTCTAAGTACAGATCCAGTTACAGCAGCCCTGCAAGATGCCTCTAGTGAATCAAAACCACATTGCAAAGTATGTTTTCCAACTTGTTCAGAAGAATGTATTAAATCCTGTAAATCCTTATTTTCAGCACAATCAGGAATCAGCATCATTTTCTGTTTAAGCAATCCAATAATATGCTGCTGCTACTTTAACATATGAAACTGGCAGTTTAAGGCCCTAATGGCCAAAGTTGCAGAAGTGTATACCTTCTTACCCCATCTATCCAGCGCCCTGGAGTTTTTATCAGAGGGGATAGGATTTTTGGCAGTAGTAGCTTTAATGCCCTTGGGTCCCTGTGAAATGGTCTCAGGGTCTGCAGTAGGATTTTTGAAAAGGAACTTGTGAGAGTCAGGAACCCTGTAATATCTATCAGGTTTTCTGGGAGCAGGAGGTAAAGATTCAGGGGCCAAGCTAGATTCCGAAAAAGCATCATCAACAATGTCTAGTACAGGAGGTATGGCTAAAGGCCTGTGCTGGCGCAGGAGTAAGAAATCCCTTAGCCTCTTTTTAGAATCAGAGAAATCCTGACTTTCCCAATGAAAATGCTCCCTGAGAGTATGCAAGGTTTCACCAAAAGAGAAATCCTTTGGGGGGAAAGCAGAGGGAATAGAGTCCTCAGCATCAGAATCCTCATGGGTAGATAAGGGTAAATCCTGGTCATCAGAGGAAACAGAAATTTCAGAATCCTGGTCAGAAGTATCATAAGCAAACTCAGTCTTCGGTCTCTTAGAGGGGGAAGGTTGGCTTCCCCTGATTAAAGTAATAAGGTCTTCAACCATTCTTATCATTTGTTTTTTAGGCATAGAGGCCTGACCATGCAGTCTGGGCGTCAGTTTTCTAGGCATTGTTCGAGTTTTAGGCCTTGAAGAAGAAGATGGCGTCGGTTTCATATGGAAGTCAGTAGGCCTGAATACACCCTTAGAAGCCAGTGCCTGCACAGCGGCTCTGGACCCATCCAAGGTAGAGACATCCGCAGGTTCCACAGTTGAAGCATCTCGTGGCATACCAGACTCTGAATGGGTCTCAGTAGAGGCCTGCAAATCTGAAGTAGCAGGTATCAGGGGCTGCAAAGCACCTGACTGAGTACCGGCGAACTGGTGACTGGCTTAGGAGAAGCGTTGTCGGCAGCTTTGGACCTAGGCAGCCTGTCTCTGTCTTTATCTTTGCATTTTTTTGGAATGCCGGTAGTCGGATGGCTTACCGAAGACATAGGATAATTGAACCGAGTGCCAAAATATTTAGAAGCGAAAATATACTGATGATGGATAGTTCAAGGTTTAAATAAGGCACAAAACCAACACAGAGGTATGCCGTGGTCAGCCCTAGGCAAGGAATACAATACGAATGAAAATCTTTATGAGGTATTTACTTTCCACAAGAAATGCAATTATTTACTTTTACTGACATTGGTTTAGAGCAAGAAAAAGTTTCCCCAACGGGATACTTGGCTTTTAGTTGAAGACTTAGGTTCTGAAACTCGAAAATGAAAATTTCAGGAGTCGGCCGACCAGCACTTGCGAACTGCTACTGCTTCGGGCACCACATGGCAAGAAAGACTGATTTAATGGCATCGGCTGCATGTTTTATATCCCTGACGACCTGACGTCATGGAAGAAGAGACAGCAACTGACGCAGGACCCAAGTCTTTGTTAATCAAGCCAACTGAGGGCTACTGCAAGTAGATAACCCAAATGTGATGACTGCAACAGTGAAACACGAAGAACACCTAATCATTACTAGTTAATACTGGGCATTTAATTTACACACTCGTGTTATTCTTGCTATACTCCATAAGACAAAATATTAAAATATGCGTTATGTGCTGCAGAATTCAGGTGTAGTAGGTTCCAGTCATAGTTTTGTGCTGCAGAACTCAGGTGTAGTAGGTTCCAGTCATAGTTTTGTGCTGTAGAACTCAGGTGTAGTAGGTTCCAGTCATAGTTTTGTGCTGCAGAACTCAGGTGTAGTAGGTTCCAGTCATAGTTTTGTGCTGCAGAACTCAGGTGCAATAGGTTCCAGTCATAGTTTTGTGCTGCAGAACTCAGGTGTAACAGGTTCCAGTCATAGTTTTGTGCTGCAGAGCTCAGGTGTAGTAAGTTCCACTCAAAGTTTTATGCTGTAGAACTCAGGTGTAGTTAGGTTCCAGTCATAGTTTTGTGCTGCAGAGCTCAGGTGAAGTAGGTTTTAGGCATAGTTTTGTGCTGCAGAACTCAGGTGTAGTAGATTCCAGTCAGTTTTGTGCTGCAGAACGCGGGTGTAGTAGGTTCCAGTCATCGTTTTGTGCTGCAGAGCTCAGGTGTAGTAGGTTCTAGTCATAGTTTTGTTCTGTGAGACAGCTATGACTACCACAGTGGCGACCCCTAACAGGAAAAGCCAAAAGGAGAAAAAGAAGTTGCTTAGGTTATAGGATATATAGCAATATATGTGAAGTATAATGTTTATTTTTGTATAAATGTAAATTTGCCTGTGTCACAAGTGATAAGTCAATAAAGGTGTTTAAGAAAAAAAAAACAGTGTGCAACTGAGAGTTGTGTTTTAAGAGGTAAGTAACTCAAAAGGTTTCAGAAGCAGAGTTAGAGGTTTAAGAAGGCAGGTAGATAGGTAGGTCATAGCTGTCCCACAAATTTCTGGTCTTGCTGAGTTGTGCTTGTCTGATACTCATTTTAAGATAAGATATTAACAGAGAGAATGGGAATGACCAAAAAAGTTTGAATTCCCCAACAAATGGGAGTTACTGGGCAATAAAGACTTAATCCAAATCTAGGAAATTCAGCTTCTCTAAAAATTATAGGCTAGCCTCTCTGCTGCATGTACTGAAAAAGTACTGGACAAAGTGGTCATATCATGCTTTTTATTTCATATCAACAAATCTGGATTTTTTTACATGTCCAAAATGACTTCAGAGAAAGTTATGGTAATGCTGCTGTTACATCCCACTCATATAATTATTGTTAGAAAGGATGCAGAGAAATTCATTGTGTTAGCCAATGAGTTTATCAAAGCTTTTTCTTCAGTTATATACCTCTTTTTAGCAAATGTAATAGCTAATGTAAAAGGCTGAATAGCAGCCTTTAAATATATATATATTTTTTAATATCCAGCTGCTTCTGTTAGTTATATGCTTCTGTTTAGCAAATTTAAATAGTTTTCACTGAATATCAGCCTTTAAATATTTATTTTTAATATCAAGCTGCTTCTAAGTCTTGATGATTGAACCACTAATTACATAACATCTTCCTTAAGCTTTCCATTTAATACATCAGGTCCAGTGCAGTACCAGGTTTTAAATTTCAAGCACTGTTATTTTATTTTATATTACATTTTTATCCATGCATTTTTATGGCTAGTATTCTTTGGTCCAGGTCTATTATTATGAGCCACCATCATTTAATTAGATCAAATATTCTTCCCCCTCCTCTCATGCCATGCATCCTTCTGATGGTTCACAGCTCTTTTGGTTATTCAGATTCTCTAACTATTTTATTCAGTAGTGACCCCATAAGAATGGGTAATCTTGAACTATCTCAAAAGCTGGGGCATAATTTACAATATGGCCTTATCTTTTTCATTTCCTTTATAGCCTAACAGCTCTGTGAAGTAACTGAAATAAGGCTGGAATGCTCCTTCTGGATCAGTTAGGTAAACAATTACAGTGACCAAAAACAAACCCAATTTCTCTTCCCTTCCATACCAGTTCCATCCCCTGATGTCTCGTTACCTGACGTTTAGCACCAAAAGCTCCAAATAAAGTACAAGTAACAAAGGGGAGGGGACATCCCTGTCTAGTGCCTCCTCCTGTCCTAATCTCAGATGTTAATCTTCCATTAACCTTTATTACATCCTTTGAATCCCTATAGACACACACACACACACACACACACACACACACACACACACACACACACACACACACACACACACACACACACGCACACACACACACACACAGAGACATACACATTTCCATTAAGAACCAGCACTCATAGTTGTGTATAAAAAAATGATTTCATGAATGTGTATGGCTTCTCTCCCACAACAGACCATGGATCGAGGTTTTGCAAAAAGCTCGAAAACTGACAAAGCTTTTGACAAAACCTGTGGCAGAGAAGCCTTGCATATTTGTGAAATAATTTTTTTTTATAATGCAACTTTGAGTGCTGGTTCTTGGTGGAAATTTATCTATTGGATCTGTGCATCTTGCTATTTTCCTGGAAGGTACCCAGTTTGCTGTGTTTATATATATATATATATATATATATATATATATATATATACACATACACACACACACACACACACACACACACACACACACACACACACACACACACACACACACACACACACACACACACACACACACACACACATATATATATATATATATGTATGTATGATAAGTTAAACCTCCTGTAATGGAGACCCATGGAATATATCCAAACAACCCCTTAAAGACATCAAGTATTTCAGCTACATGGCTTCTGAATGTCCATGACTTTTTTATTACTTTCTAAGTCTTTATGGTTACATTCAGGACAATAAAGACAAATCCCACTATCTGTGGACATGCATGTTTCAGTCTTTTTATTGACCTCATCAGCGCAGCATAAGTAAATAGTTTGGCTATACTTTAGAAACACAGGGCCTTTAAACCCAGCTGATGCTCACGGATAGTGTTGTTACCTCAGAGCAAGAGGTTCCCTGGTTCAATTCTCAGTGGGATACCTTCTGTGTGGAGTCTGCATGTCCTCCCTGTGTTCATGTGGGTTTCCTCTGGGTGCTCTGGTTTCCTCTCACATTCCAAGAGATTCAGTAGGTGGACTGGACAATCTAAACTGGCCATAGCCGTGAGTGTGCTTGTGGGTGTTTGGTGTGGAAGAATTGCTGTGGCAGAGCTAGCCACCTGGCAGTGTAAACAATGGCTCTGCATGATTGTCACTGTTGAAGTGACACTCCAACCCAATGTGCAAAAATGGGAAAAGGGTTATGGATGGATGGATGGGTGCCCATAAAGATTAAGGTGCCTGCAAAATAGTCCAAATAACATCCAACCTAAAGGTTAAAACTGTCTCAAAGACAAACCATTCAGTAAGAACTGCAAGAAAAATCTTGCCAAGGTAGACTTTTCACTGTGTAATACATTAAACCTCCTGTAATGGAGTCTCATGAGTGCAAATGACCCCCTTAATGATATTAAGTGTATATATATATATATATATATATATATATATATATATCTATGTGTGTGTGTGTATATATATATATATATATCTATGGTACCAAAACAACTCTGTGCACATTACGATCCTTTCCAGTGCTCGGAGAAGAAGGAAAATGTAATAAATCACCAAAAGTACTCCAGCACAGAGAAAACGAAACGTGCTGCAGACTGTGCTTGGAATAAAACTTCATTTGCAACCATTGCTGTTCCATTTTCTCTGTGCTGGAGTACTTTTGGTGATTTATATATATATATATATATATATATATATATATATATATATATATTTATATACATGCATATATGTACATTTTAATAATGTTGACAAAAGATTTGTCTACCTATCAGAAATCCACACTGATCCAGAGTGATAATTTTGACAAAGGATTTGCTAGATCTTTGACTAACTAGTATTGCCACAAATATTTTATAGCTGTGATTAACACCAAAATAGGGTGATATGATCCAGGTTTAACCAGGCTTTTCCATTTTCAGGATCACTGTCACTACCACTTTCCTGCAGGTGCTCAGAGTCGTCCTTTTCCTGAGTATTTCATTAAACATTTTAACCTAAATTGCAACCACCTTTGCTTTATTCTAATTCCAGACTTCTACTTGTCTGTCATCAGATCTTGGGATGTAGGCCACTGCTTGTTTTTTTAAACTGTTCCCCAATTTCCACAGTATTTATTAGGTTCAACAACTGCTCTTTATCATCTTGACTTTCTTGTAAAAAGCTATCTAATTTTAATACCCAACTTTTTATCTTCTTTTTGTTCTGTGTACAGATCCTTATCAAAATCTATGATTCTCTCTGTTTCTCTATATGTCCTTCCTGACCTAATGTCTCTTAGCTTTATTATACTCTTCTAGACATTTAGTTGCTTCAGTTTTAAGCTCAATACTTCTAAGATGTTGTGTTCTCAAAGTACATCTTCTTAATTGATGCCTACTTTATTTTTACTGCATCTAATAAGTGAGCATTCCTCTTGTTTTCTAACTGATATTATTTACTAGCTTCCTCCTCAGTTGCATTGCTACCTTTATTTTGCAGGTTTACAATTAAATTGACAAAGTCACTGCTGTCGACCTGCATGTGGTCAAAATGCAGTTTTCAAATGGGCAGAATGCCAAACCAAAATACATCGACTACACTACAACGAATGTGGAGTGTAGTGTGAGTATCCAAGTTCGTCATTGTGTATGGAGATCGCGGTTCAGTGAGGAACAGGGGAATTCGCCCATTTCCTCATTGTAGTGTGATCTTGGAGTTGGTATATTTAATTTGCAGGTGGTGTGGGGGGGTGCATCCCCTCCCTGCAAAATAGTCCAATTAATGTACCATTGACTGTAGAGTGTAACGGTATGTTAAGATGCAGCGCATGGGTGACTGATGTCACCTCCTGTTATGTCAAATACATCGAACTACAGATGTCGATGTACTAATTTTCGCCATGGCTGCTGTTTCAAAGTTCTGAATTCTGCATTTTGGGTCGACCATTGTGACTGGTCAACAAATGCAGTTTCGGAATTTCAGTAGTAAATCATTTTGCAGCTCCTTTAAATCCATTAATTTTCCCCTTTATGCATCTGACTCTTCTTCTAGCTGTGATTTTCCAACTCTTTCACTTCTCTCGTAAATGCACCTTTTTGCTCCACCCAAAACTCCTGAAAGTCATTCTCTAGTGTTTCTGTTTTCTCTCTCGCTAGTAAAAAGTCTAGATGATGTGTAATTACCTCCTTTTTTGTTATGTCTTAATCAATGAACAGGAAGTTGTTAAAGCCTGGCTCTTAAATCTGGACTTGGAAAATCCATTTCTGATAATACTGATGAGTGATCTAACGGTAGTCTAGGGGGTGATTTTACTTCTCCAAACAAATACTCATGTTCCTTTGTCACACCGATTCTGTTTAGTCCTGACCAAGTATTATATGTTTCTGAATAAAAAAGTGGATCTTCTTGCCTGCCTCTTAAATAATTCACACATCTACAAGGCAACAATATAGTATCAAATAATTAACTAGATCTTTCCCATACAGGGTAATTGCTAGTTTCCTTGGAGCCTCACTCACAACTATCCTACTTGGCATGTTTTAGTTCCCAGGAATCAGGAAAATTCCATGCTGCGGGGTCACTACTTCATTTAATACATCCTTTAGATCACCCTTTTTAGTTTTGTACTTTTAAATGGCCTACATAATAGCCATTTTGTTAACTTTTATTTATCTAGGAAATCATTGGCATTCCATTTTAATAAGCTCAAAACACACTTTCTAATTCCTATTGTATCTTTCATTTTTCTTAAATCAATAATGTCAGCCTGCCCCATTGTCCAAACTTCTTTGGCACTCTTTTCCCTTTTGTATAATGGAGTCATCAGCTCTCTAATATTTTCTAAATTCTCTTGCAGCGTGCTTAAACTTCCTTGCTCCTTTGTATCTCCTACAATCCTTGAACTAACAAACTAGTAAAAATGAGAAATATATACATGCATGCCCTCAAAGATTTTAAATTTGCCTTCCTTTTATCAGTTATGAGCACATGCTCAATTAACTTGGTGCCACCTTTTCCTTCCCAGATGAATCTCTTTCTTTAGGGATTCCCTCTGGGATACCTGCTCTAGTAATAACACTTAAAACTTGTTTTTGAAACACTAACGTGACGTTTTCCTTCTTTTCTTCTTGCTTTCATATATGTCACACTTTACTGCTCTTGCTTTGTGTCGACTGTGTTATATACTAGCAATCTCATCACTACACCCTAAATTGCTAGGACTCTTACTTCCGTATATACATTGTGTGGTCTTTTGTCTAAAAATATAAATATCCAACCCTTTTAAGTGTGGTTTCATGCCCACTGTTTCTAGTTACTCTTTTCTCCCCTAACCTAATGCTCACTTTTCAGTCTGTTCCTTTAATTAATTCATCTCCCAGACAAAAAGCAATCTACTATTTCCCAACACTCCTCATCTCTTATGCTCCAAAATCAGATTGCCTACATGAGTTCCTGAAATGGTTTGTATATAGACGTTTAGTTAGTGAGCTAAAGTTTAACCCAGGCAAAGTCAGAGCCCTCTGTTGAACCATTGTTAGAGTTTATCTCATATTGTCTCCCTTGGTTTAACAGAAGAAACATCAACCATACCCTTCAACAGCTAATAAAAATGGAATGTTTGTGAGAAGAGACCTTTAAATACAAAATTACAAATAACCTCAACCCTGTAAATACAATTTTTAAACGTTTATATTACTTTCTGTTTTCAAATCATCATTTCAATGCCACTGTTCAGGTCACCATCCTTGATCAAACATGGAACTGGTAAAGTACAGAGAGCTCCCCATATTTTGCTACCTTCTGTAGTTCAGACCCTGAATGTGTGGTTACAAGTCTCTTAGTGTGCCACTGACGTACATAGGTCCCTTCTCATAACCAAATGTATATGTGTTAAAAGAGATTCTAACCCCATACACTTACATTACCTCACTAACTGTGACTTGGTTTTCAATCCTTGCCAGTTGCTGTATCTCTCTCTCTCTCTTTTTTCCTCCATCTTCTTCCAAAACATCAGAAGTGGTTTGACTGGCCATCTCTCTCTCTCTCAGTTGTCTGTCCTTCAGAGCCCTGTCACTGGGTAATGCTGTCTGTCTGTCTGTTGCAAGTCTGTACTTTCCATTTGATCTGGTCAGCTGGATCTGTTGAGTTTCATCTTAGCTGCCTTTGGGTCCATAGGTGCTGTAATTATGGTGGGGAAGAATGTTTTAACATGGCTGTGTAGTGCAATAACCATAATCTCAGTCCCAGAGTTTTACACTGTCTTAAAAGTTTTGAGAATTTATTCTCATTACTGTATCCATTAAGTAGTCATGACAGATGAATACCCTTTTGCCACTTTTCTTCAGGGACTTGCCTTTTCTCCATAAAAAACTTAATAATTGCTTCTTGAGTTGAAAGTTTTGTACTTTCACCAAAATTGGTCTGGGGAACTGGGTTCCTAACCTAGAGGACATATACACCCTATGCACTCTATTGAGCAAAATTCTTAACTGGGATATCTGTGTCCAAGTAGCAAGTTGTTGCAGCATAAAATGTAGGCACGTCTTTCCCTCGTCTCCTTCTAGAGTATTAGTAAACTGTAAGCTCTCATATTTCGCTCTATCCTCTGTTTCCATTAATTTGTCTGTCACTTCCTCCTGGATAGCCTTCAGTGCTGCTAACCACTGCTCATTTTCATTGTTGTGATTTCTTTTTTTTCAAAACAGGTTTATTGTTTTAACATATAAGAGAAATATCATAACAATTTTATACAAGTAATTAAAAATAGGTATTATTATAATATTCAACAAAACAACTAAAGTATTTACAAAGACATCCACTACAATCAGATCAATTAATTAAACTAAAATACCATGCTATTGAAATTAAAATTTTTTTAACAAATTTTGTAAATTATCCCATACAATAAAATAAGATGTTTTTCTATTTGTTCTAGTCCTAATTGTGTTTATTTCCATATGGCACACTATATTCATAACATTTTTAAATTCATTGAACGAAGGAGGTGTATCTGAAATCCAATTTCTAGTTATTATTTTCCTAGCCACTGCTAGAATAGACCATAACAAGGGAAGCTTAACCTTTTTAACACTTTGAGGTACAGGTGTGTTGAATAATATAAGAGATTTAGAAATAATGAAATTATCTGTAAAAGAGCCTGCAAAATTCATTAATTGACTTCCAGTATTCTTTCAATTTTATACAGTCATAAAACATATGAGCCCAGTCAGCATTAATTTCTACATTACATCTCTTACATAGATTATCTTTATTATTTATTTTATTCATCATCAAAGGTGTATAAAAGATCTATGTAAAATTTCCATGTATAAAGTCTCCAGACAATGGAAGACGTAGTTCTATAAGCAGATTCCAATATATATTGTTTATCTTGTTGATTTGGTGGGTCCCCATTACTAGAAGTGAAATAATTCCAGTATGAATCTACACTGTAAAAAGTTTCTTGTCTGATAACTTTATGTATGTATGAAAGTTTACCTTTATCAGAAACTTTATGTTGTAAATTTAATATCAAGTAATCAATCAGTGTTGGAATAGATTCTTTAACAGTTATAGACATTAAATCTATTTTATTAATGAGATGTTGTCTAAAGGTCTGAACCTCTAACCAGCAAGTTTCTCTTAGATCAAATTCTTGTTT
Source organism: Protopterus annectens (assembly GCF_019279795.1). Lineage (NCBI taxonomy): Eukaryota > Metazoa > Chordata > Ceratodontiformes > Protopteridae > Protopterus > Protopterus annectens. Next base: position 1,046,645,311 of record NC_056732.1, read on the forward strand.
TAAGAAATCTAGATTTTTAACTTTATTATCAGATATCAACTGATACCAGTACTTTAGATCATTATCTATAGCTAAATGAGTTCCTTCAGAAGTAGATGACAAAAGCATACCCTGAGTATACATTATAGGAAATACAATAAAATTCCATTCCCTATACTTAGGGTGCATGAATATAAAGTTACGATAACTAATAATAATATTTAATGGGTAACAAACCATATGTTTAGGTGTAATAGGTGAAGTACAAAATTCCTTTAGTAACCATAACATGGAGTTATTTACAATCATATTTTTATGTGTTAAGGAGATTTTCATGGAGTGTATACTAATTAGCTCCCAATAATCTTTCCATTTTGTGACATATGACTGATCTATTAATAAAGTAATAACTTTTACAATAGAAGAGATAGTATATAAATTAAAGTCTGGAAAAGAAATACCCCCATGAGACCAGCTATTAGTATGTTTCTTTAATGCAATCCTAGGTCTATTAGGTGCCCATAAGAAATGTAACATTAGTGTGTTCAGTTTCTTGATAATTATTTTTGTAGGTGGAAGTATTATTGATTGTATTAAGTATAAAATCTTGGGGAATATTATCATTTTAATAATTGTAAGTCTCTCCTCCATACTAAAAAACATATTATTCCAGGTATTAAAAAGATTTTGTATATTAAGAAAACAGGTATTATAATTATTATATATAATAGATTTAATATCTTTAGATAGTATTATACCTAAATAAGTTATCTGACCTGAATTGGGTACATATTTAGTAAAATCACTAATGAGAATATTTTTTCGTGTATATATAGGTAGTATTTTAGGTTTTTCTTCATTGAATATTAAACCAGAAATACTTTTAAAATTCATCATGTTATCAAATAGAGACTGTATAGAAGAATTAGATCCTGCTGATGTAATTAGAACATCATCTGCAAAAGTTGAATTTTGGATGTTGTATTTTCATCTATTTCAAAACCCTCTATGTCAGTACTGTTTCTGATCAAATTAGCCCAAGGCTCCATTACTAAAGTGAATAATAGTGGAGAAAGTGGACATCCTTGTTTTGTACCTTTAAGAATGGGTATTTTTT